>NW_009606722.1:0-8843 GCF_000690535.1 Cariama cristata | reverse complement strand
AGAGGAGGGGGGAATGGTCTACCATTAGGTTTTAATACTATAATTCTTTTTTTTCCCCCCCCTAGTAACGTCTGTCTTACTGAAAAGTACAGTTTCCGAATGAAGATTTGCAAGCTATTAACGCTATAGTTCAAAGTAGTCTACTAAGAACAAGGAAACTCTGTTTAATCTGAATGTGCATCATCTTTAGTAACAAAGACAGAAGTAGGAGCGTAGCTCCAGTTTTGCAGGTGATACATGATGTGTAATAGCAGTTCTCCAGGTCTAAATGTAGTATAAGTAGTTTTTTTAATCAGTGGAAAGAACTCTAGGAAAAAAAGGTTCACTTGTAATAAACTATTACCTTATGCATTTGGTGCATGCCTTCCTGTGGATAATCAGTAGGCCCCATTGTCGGTATTGGATGTGGGACACTGGGCGGACCAGGACTTGGCCCCATCATGCTGTGAACTGAGCCAGGAGATGGCCCTGGTCCTGGGCTAGGTCCTAGAATCGGTCCAGGTGAAGGTCCTGGTCCAGGGGAAGGACCAGGATGAGGCATGGCGCCAGGGTCTGCAGGCGTGGACATCTATTTTCTGTCTCCTTTTCAATTAGCAGAATAGCTATAATAACAAAAACAAAACCAGAATTTCTATATGACATTAGGGGCACTGAAAAAAATGTAGTAAAATCTACTGGAAATCATTACACACACACGCACACACACATGCAAGCTGTCAGCAGCAGCAAATGCTTAAATGATCCTTAATGTTGCACATTAGTTTGACCACCCTTCTAAAAGTCCACTAGAAGGATAAGGACCCTGATAGTCCAGTCAGTTTCTGGATAGTTATATGTCACTTACAGAACAAAGCAACTGGTACGCTATGAGAAACATCTACCAGAGACAATGGTAGTTCAACTGACTTGCTACCATGAGATGTTATCACGTGAGGTCATGCACAGTATTGCTAAAGGCAGGGAAGATAGCTGGGCACCTCTGTAATGTATGTGTGTACAAAAATCTCTCCCTAAACAGATGTGAATGCACTGAAATTTGTACTTTTAAAATTCACGGTAATGCAGCAAAACAAGTATTAAAAATATTATTATGACTATTTTCTGACTTATTTTTTGAAGTCAGATATTAATGTAGGACCTCTCTGGTTATCTCTGTATGCAATCATAATATCAAATGAAACAGGCAACAAAAAAGACAATTACTTTGGACTGAAGAGTTATAATTCACTTGAGGGGCTCTGCCAACTTCACAAACCAGAAGAGTGCAGCTCAAGTGGCTTATAAAACACTAAGTGTCCCAAGAACAAATGATGGACTTTTACAGGCTGGAAAAACAACTATTATTGTCGGGTTTTTTTCTGTGTTCTTAGTAGAACAAACTGATGCAGGCTACAGGCTCGAAACATTCTTCAGCTTTCTGAGAACTTTTATCAACGTCTAATATTGGGAACTTTTTGTTTACTAATGTCAGAGTATTGTAACACACTGACATAGCTGCTGTATTTTTACAAAACTGATGGTCAGTTGCTGCTAACGAGATGAGTCATGTTACTTGGTATTCCCCGCTCCCAACAGCACCATTTTCATGTGTTTGATCACACAGTGATCTCATTATTTCAGTAGTTAAGCCAGAAGAAAAGTAATTGGATATTTAAAACAAACAAACAAACAAACAAACACCAACCCATCTAGTGATTCAGATTACTGAATCGAGTTTCTCAAAGGACAGATGAGTCCCACTGCCAGCACAAGAAAGCAAGTAGAATCACCACTTTCAGCAGTAGCTGACTATTAGGTGGGCTTAGCCTGTTCCCTTTATTTACCTTGGGCGTTGTTTTATAGTAAGGTTACCTGCCCATGATTACTCGTCTCATAATAATAAAGACAATACAATGAAAAATTAGTCATTAAAGTATTCTAATTTGGTACATTACAAGGTAATTTGAATGTAATGGTACATTAGAAGGCTGACTTCCTGCCCCAGTCTGCCTCCTTACAGAATTTATCACAAAAGAGTGTTCCACCTTCCACATCTGGGTTTACCACTATCCACAGTTATCAGTAAGTACTTTCTAACACGAGTAAGTGGTGTAACCCTGTTATCACACTGCTTATACAAAGCCACACTGTAACACTGCAAAAACGTTGGCATCTAGTCAAATTAAGAAACAGACACTCAAGAAAAACAAGCATTACCCTCCCAAAGTTCTCAAGAAAGCAGAAAGGAGGCCCATCTGCAAGATATGTCAGAAAAAAAGTAGATTGGTGTTTACTGCTAGCAATCAGAGAATCCAAAGCTTGCAGAACTGATACCTTTCTTCTTTTACAAGCAAGAGTCTTTACTCATCAGAACCCATACAAAACATAAAATGCTACTACATCAAGAACATTTTCACTTATTTATCCCAATTACCTAATCATTCTGTCAGGATCAAAACCAGCTTAATAGCTTTTGCATATAAACTCTTTGCACATAAACTCCCTTTTGTTATGTTTTAATAGCTACTATTGTCTTCTGATTAAAGGCAACAAATCAGAGCAATGCTTAACTCATGTAAAATAAAATATCCTTCCCTGAAATAAGCTACCTTGGGATCCTATTTCCTTGCAAGGTAAAACAGGGAGATGCCTATGAAGCTTTTCTGTTCAAAACAAAACACTAGTCACTAATTAGTCCCCTACAACCCCGTGACATTACCACAAAAGGAATCAGGTTATCAAATGTTCACGACAACGTACACCATGTCATAGCTTCCTACAAGAGGTCTACGGTCTGGTTGTATGAAGGAGAACAGACATTTCCACACAACAAGGAGTTTTCAAATGAGTCAATCACTACATTGCAAAATATAAGACTGACACTCTCATAGCTGACTCTCTGCACATTATAAGCCAAATTCAGTCCATTTAACAAGGCAGAAACTAGCATCACCACCACTATCCAGAAAAATTTATACAGAACCACACCACCATCAATTACAAAACTGTTGTCCCAAAAGCAGGGTTTGTCCACCTGGTGTGCAATATGCCAATATACACACAGAGCAGAGGTATTTTATTCCATGTCTGTACGGAGATGGGTGCTAGGTGGTAGTCCCACAAAGCTAGCACATCCTTGAAAATCGCACAGCAGCTTTGTACAAGATAGAAACAAAGAAGAAACTACCCAAAAGCAAATGATCAGTTAACTTGTGATCATATTCGACAAAAAAATCATCTGCCTGTGTCTCATTATCTTCATTATACTAAGGTGGTCCTAAATTTGTATTTAAAATCTTCTCCTAGGGATATGTTTTTTAGCATTATACTGAGATTATAATGAGCTACGTTCATCTAAAGGACACAATTTTATAAGTCTCTGGACCTCAACCATCCGAGACTGGCTTGGAGATCAGTCTCTTCTTCTTATCTTACTGTTTTGGTTCCTCTTTATCGTATTCTGCATTCCTCAGCAGCACACTCCTCCAGTCACCAGACCTTGCATGCCTCACTGTACTCACTCAGTGGAAAATTCTGTTTTCTACAGTATATCAAAACTACTGTCAGTATACAGTATCCCAAAATACCCTATTTCACAGAAGACTTCTACTCACACCTATACATTAAAACAGGTATCAAATCTCCCCCTCTATTCACCTCTATTTCAAATTCAACTTGCAGTTCTCACAAAAATTAACTGGCTCCAGTCTCAGCTCCACTAATTATACTGTCATTTACATACACATTACACAAGTCCTGTATACAGGTTTGGAAAATTTAAAATTCTTTTTAATGGGCTAGCAAGTGCCCAAGCTGTGAAAAACAATAAATACCAGAGGGGAATGTTGTACCCTTACAGTAGATCAAGTCTTTTCATTATCTTTCTTTCAGAGCAGATAAACTCACCCAATCTTACATTACTGTAAATTGTCTTAAACAGATTTGCATTCAGAGATTTTTGTACGTCAAAGAGCATACCTCTATGCAAAAAAAAAAAAAAAAAAAAAAAAAAGTAATTTATAAGATCTGTATTAGGGGAACACAAAATACTGGAAAACACTACCTGAATGCAAGTAATAAATCCTGTCCAAAGAGAACCATGAACATAAAGAGACAAAGCAATTTTCTCTGGCAATAGTAGTCCACAAAATTTTAAAAAAATTTAAAAAACAGACACTGACATAAACCAGAACACATTATACATGGCCATCTCAACTAAGGATCCATTCACAGAACAGAACTGCTAAAAAGCTTGTAATTTAACATGTTTCAAAAATAGTTTAGTTTATATTTACTCAGACTGAGACTGTATAAAAAAACTCATAGAAATTAGGCACCCTGCTCTCATTAAAATTCAGTGAGAGCTAGATACCTAATTCCTCTAGGCCCTCATAAAAGTCCTATTAAACTCAGACCAAAAATCTACAATGAGACAACAGGAACAACAGTGGCCAGGCTCCATCCAGGTAACATTGGTACTAGATTGGGTAAATTCTGGCGCCTATAATGAAATAAGTAAAACGAAGCCAGCTCCCTGACAAAGCCAGTGTTCATGTATGAACATACTGTAAAAAGGTCTGATTTCTATGGTATCTGATCTATCTGATATCTATAAAAAAATCTATCATTGTCAAGGTAACTTTAGCCAGATGCAAACAGAAGAAGAGCCACAAACCCAAAAGCTGAAGTTGAGGAGTGAGACTTAGAATCTCTGCTCAACTATTTCTTGATCAAATGGTTTAGGACAGTGAAAATCTACATTACAAAGAATTTGAGGGAACATTTGAGGGAATATTCCCTAAACATAACTGTTTCTGCACTATCATTTTATATGCACCTAGAAAGTTTTGTAGATGGAGCAAATTCATCATATGATAGGGTCTCCATCAGCTCAATGTTTCAGGACCCAGAGTATCCAAGTACATTACAGATATTTTGGTATAAATCTGCTACAAATGCACAGGTAACAAAGGCACGGCTTTCTTTCACATGAAGAAAGTATGCAATATTAGTAGATCCAAAACTATAACACAGCAGGAAGCAAACCGTCTCATTACTATGCAATTCAAGACAAGCTGGACACCCAAAAAGAACCAGAGATTATAGACTGCTTTGACACAGGGCACACACAGAGTCTAAGAACAGATGAAGCAGTAAGTATTTATAATTCTTCTAGCTGTCTCCCTTCACCATCCAGTATAACTTCTGCCTTTCCATGACTAAGTCAATCTAAATTGAACTTCAGCCAGGATGTTTTGGCCAGATCCCCGGCCTTGGATAGGTAGCGGAAGGTAAGGAAACTGCACCACTTAGATGTGATGAAAAGGAAACGTGGACCCACACAACAGCCACATACACACTGCAAAGCAGGCTGGAACTTTGACTTCACAGAAAAATAATTACAGTCTACTTTTCCCCACACATCTCCAACTGAAGTCATGATTCACAGGTGGCTTTCAAAAGATATACTGTGAAACTGTGATACACTACAGGCTAAAGGAGTTATCTTTGTTACACTACCACAGAAAACATTAAATGATACTGTCGGTGATTCATAGTATTTGCTTAATCTGTTAACCATAATCAAATTAAGATGTTCAAAGTCTAAGAACTGATTAATAATGACAGCAGTTCATCGTAATTAAAACAAATAACTTACAATACTTAGAAGTAAATTAGTGTTTTGTATTGTACAACTCCACAGGACACTCTGCATTAACATTTATCAGGATTTAACTATTGCCATTTCATCAAACAGTGATTCAATCAACATACAGGTTTGCACCAAACAACAAAAAAATCAGTAAGGAGAAGAGTCAAATCTTCAACTAACACAAACCAGTGTTAATTCAGCTCACGTAAGAGAAGCCAAACACACTAACAGCTGAGAGATTCTGCCTTTGCATACTGATGTATGTAACTTCACTGTAACTTCAAAACCTTCTGGAAGGGAATTTGCAGTTTAAACTCCAAACCACAGAATCAGAAATGCTGTACCTTAATTGCTTATCCAGACACTTAGGCCAGAGACAAAAACCTCTGTGCACTGCTTTAGCCACCAGTCTATCTGTCTACCAAAGACTGTCTGCATGCACTCCAGCAGAGCTAGCAGAACGGGTGGTGTCCTTACATCAGAAACTTCACTCTGGAGTCATGTAGCATAAGGCTCCTTTTCACATGCAGAGACAGTTTACTTTAGGATGACAGTCCCAATACTTCCCATCTTCAACCCCTTAAAAATATTCTTGAAGAAATTCTTATTTCTACTGCATAGCTACTTCAGTTTTTCATACAGCAACTTCTCAACCACTCTTAGATTCTTCCTGCTTATGAAAAACTAAAATCAGCACCGAGAAATGACTGGCTAACAGCTGGAGGTTGAATGTACTACAGCCAAAAGGCATCATCACAAGTCACACAAGTTAGGCTAAGCTATGCTGCCAGACTTTTCAATGAAGAGGCTACAGCATAGACATATGATCCTTTCTGATGGCTTTGCTGCAGAAGGCAAGAGCCTTCAGGAAAAGACGAGGGCAGATAACTGCAGTCACAAGTTTCATTGCCTTTTAACCACACAGCCAAAGACACGGCAGACAATGCCCAAGGTTAAGTCCATGTTTGCTATATATGTGGATTCCACCATACATTTCAAGCACAGAAAACTGACTCATGACAGCACTGACGGGTTACAGAGTAAGCTTCCACACCATGACCTTTACTACAGGTATTAATCACAGTTCTTGAACCTCATCTTCACATTAGATTCTGAAAAACAAAAGCCATAATGAAGGGAAAGGAATTTGCCATATTACTGACAGGCCTCATTTTTACTTAAACGGGGAAGAGGAGGAAAAATGGAAAAGATTGTTTTAAATACAAGTTACTTATGGTAAAATATCAGTGAAGATACGATAATAACGAACTTATTTTTAAGCTTTTTCCCAAAGGTCCCAGCTCTAAATGGTCTACCTCGGTGGCCAAATCTTGCAGTGATCCATAGGAAATATGCTCTACCAAGTGGAGACAAACAGGAAAACGTTCGTGCCTAAGATGTGATGACTTTACAAGAGTCGGAAACAAATAAACAATTTCAGTATTAGTCTTCTTTTTTGGCTAGTTTTGCAAACTACTAAAGCAGTGTTTAAGTAAGCCTTACTTCTTTGCTTTTTTCATCCTTCCTTATTTTATCTTGCAAATAAGACATAAGCTTTTCTCCACTGCCATTTTCATTACGAGTGATCTTGATGCATAATGTTGTGTTTACTAATCCACTAGAGGATCAAACAAACAAAAAACTAAACAGATAAAAGTTCAAAAGAGGTGGAGGTCCAGGAACCACTCTTTATACATAGAGAGCTTCAACTGCAGCAGAACACACACAAAAAAAAATATGTAACAGGCATTTTAATGAGCAATTTGCAAAAATGTTCTCAGTCATACGAAGAATGGAAAGTCTCCTTCTGAAAAGGATCACTAGTTCACAGCAATATTTCTAATCAGGACCATGGAAATTGGAGGCAAAAGTGCAGACATTTTTTAAAGTTGCTACAGTGCACATCCTGACCTTAACTTCAAATGTCCAACAAAAACTGAGAAAATATATCTGCAGATATTAATTTCATATAGACCTTTGTCAAGAATGTATTTAATATAACAATGCTAGCTGGAGCACTTTTTCTCTTGTCAATTTTCAAGCCTCAGGTGTTGGTGAAAGCATTTTTCAAACTTGACAAGTAGCGCTCACACACCACTTCAGAAATGAACAAAGAGAAGATCTAAGACTGCTTTGAACACACTCTTCTGGCGCGTGTTCTATGAAGCACCACAGAAATACCATTCCTAAAGCTGAGACATAACTCATAACAGAAATATTGTATTTAATGAAGCTTTACCCTTACCTCTGTCAAGTCCACATATGCTGTATGATACAATTAACTTTAGATTTATTTTTAAATGCTCATTATCTATATAATCTTTTTGCTTTTTATTACTGACATATATGGGCATAAAAATCCCCCTCCAATCCTATCCTTCTGGTACACAACTTTTCTCCTTAGAATAACAAAAGGACAAAAGAAACAAAGTAATGGGGCAATTAGGTTCCCAAAGAGAAAGTGTGCCTTTATTTGCACAACAATACTAACTTACACAGAAGAGACTGTCCCACCCCGAACATGTAACTGGTGTACTACTAAAGGAATTAAATTCTGGTACAATGTTTATTGTCTGGGTCTTAGGAGCTGTGGTTAAAACCAAGTAACACTGAACAAATCTAAGGCAAAACATCAAAGAATGCAAGCAGAACAATGCCGTGTCATAAATCTCATATCAATTTTTTTACAGAAAGCATGCAGAATACTGAAAATGGTAAAAGCAAAAAAAAAATGCTTCGATTCTTCAGTTGGTTATTTACTTATCTATATCTAAAATATTCATCAAAAGACATCTTAAAAAGAAGAGCGCTAACCTAAAGTTTGGAAAGTCTGAATATCAAACATAAACAGCAGATACCAAGGAAAACCAACTTTAGTGCAATCTATGTAGCCATGCTGACACTTAACCACTCTCTTTACCTGACTATAATGTACACTTAGGAGAAAAAAAAAAAAAAACAAAAAAAACAAAAAACAAAAAACAAAAACATACAACAACGAATCAGTTAACTGTAACTTCAGTTCGAGTTTAGAAGCACTGTAACTTTTCCAGCCGTGTGCGGTTTGTTGTTCCACCATCAAAAATTTGGGGGGCGCGGCAGACAAAATAGAAGACTCCCTTTCTCGGCGCACCACGAACATAACGAACCGCCGCCGCAGGGGGGATATGGCACCGCCTGTTCGCCCGGGCAGGCGGGCGGGCGCACGTCA
>NW_009606721.1:345-776 GCF_000690535.1 Cariama cristata | reverse complement strand
GCTTGCTTCAGTACTTGCTTTCTCAGACTGTTTCCCTCAAGGCGGTGTTGTTCAAGGTCGCTCGCAACACTCCCTGTGAATCCCACACTGAGCCACCCACTAATTCTCCAGGCGCTTAAAAGACTTTCTAACCAATCCCAACCATCATCAGTTTGCAACGTTTCAACTCTCTCTTTCAACTGCTGAATGCTATGGTGAATACATTCTGAGTGATGGGAGAGATTCATACGGCACATGCTGTCAAACTCTTCACGCCCAGGTCCCTGCACTTGTGTCTGCGCACGGGGGCGTCCCGCGCTCTGGCTTTGGTTTCCCGAATTACCTTTCTTCCTGCACTCCTCTGTCTTGTGATTATCTTTGGAGCAGTGCCTGCACCACTTTCTACCCGATGGTTGCCAAACTCCCTCCCTCCTTGGGGCACGACACTCTTT
>NW_009606721.1:0-201 GCF_000690535.1 Cariama cristata | reverse complement strand
TGCCAACATAGCTGCAACTCCTGCTCCTCTTTGTAATGTGCAAAGTACTCTTTTTGTTTTCTCATTAGCGTTGTCAAAGGCTAACAAATCCATCATCTTTGCCTTCATCTCATTATCTAGATCGGGGTGTGCGTGCAACGCAGCATGTAATCTGTCTACAAAATTGCTAAATGGTTCCCCAGGTTTCTGCATAATCTTCGT
>NW_009606720.1:0-3925 GCF_000690535.1 Cariama cristata | reverse complement strand
TTCCCGCTCCCGGAGCCGCGCCGCCCCCGCCCCGGCCCCAGATGCCGGTGGTGGTGCCGGAGCTGCCCGCCTTGGCAAGGAATCGTGCTGGGGTACAAACATAGGCAAAACACTTGTGAGCCCGGACAGATAACGCTGCAGTGGTTACTTCTAACTGTACAGCAGTGCGGCCTACTTACTTTTAAGAAATGTTACAAAACTGAGGAAAACAATGACATACTAGAAGAATCAACATGGGGATACGTCAGGAATTAACGAGAGTTATTTTGGAAAGGAAAACGGTTATAAAACAGAAACAAGAGCAATGACAGGGACACTGACTAACCTGGGGGAAGTGTTTATCTGATCTCTCACTTTCCAATATTTGAATCAAAATCCTGATGACCTGTACCTGTTTGCCAGTACCTGGTTTTATTCTACACAGCCTTCGCTATCTACAGCCAGCTCTTCTTATTCCAAAAGCAGCAACAGAATTTACGTTTGCTGTTGTCCCCAGAAGACTGAAGTGACTTTCATCATTCCCTAGTTCCTTCATGAAATGTTAAGATTTGCTCATTTTATGAAGATTATATATAAAGAAGTACACTTTCTCCTCCAATGAGACAGGTAGATTTTTTTATCTATCTTTTCCACTGATACCTATCTCTGAAATGTTTTATTCTAGAAACATCGTTTTCCAGGTCACACTGAATGTTTCTTGCCAATACTCAGCTTCTGAAAACCAGGCAATTCTATGTCGCCATTGTTGGTCATACCAACCTTCAGTCTTGAATTTGTCAGAGCATGGCACATACTTGGGTACCTGACTTGGCTCCGTTGCCTACAAACACCACAAGCATTATTATGGACTTGTGGAAAGACACTGAACTGAGCAGAACTCAAGAGCAGGATCCATTTTGACACAACCCCAAAATGACTTGGCTGTCATGGCCTGGCATCTCAAGCTGAGGAACAGGTTTGACAGAAAGGTGCCCCATGGCAGCCCACAGATTCCCCTCACTGATGACAATGGCCTTTTTTTTCTGTGACTTCTGTTGTATCTAGGGTATTTATGAATTTACCCTATGTAGAATATAAATTTTTTTTCCAGCATTCTGTCTTTGTGAATTATCTGGTGTGGTGGGCATGCTGACATTGGCCAAGTCTTTGACATCTTAATTTTATATCATAGGCAATATCACCTTTTAAATTGGTTCAGCTTTATTAAATCCCAGTGATATATTTAAAATCACATTTCCTAGATTGTTATGTCATAATGTCATTAGTAATAACAATATTTTGAATTTTACCACCTATAACCTTACCTGTATAACCTGGAAATAACAATCATCTCTAATTAAAGTGTGATAAGTGGTGACCGATTGCAAAAGGACTGATAAACCACTCTGAGAAAAATGAAAAGTCTTCATGCAGCAAAAATTCTCATAGCTTTAATAGAGAAAGATTGTGGGATTTAATAGTGTTTTGCACCGTGCAAAACTTGGCACGTTTTGTACTCTTGTGTTTTGCAGTGCTTTGCACATTGAGGAAAAGCAAAATTACTACCTGTTTCCATAAGTTCCATCTTGAAAGTCGGTAATAGAAAGACTAAACAGGATTAAATAGGCCAAAATAAACCTGAGAGAACTGTGTTATGTGAAGGTGAGAAAAATTAGACCCAGTTTTGAGGGAAAGATTTACCAAACTTCCAATCATTGCTTTTCATGGCAATTACTAGCATAGTTTTTATGAACATCTTTAAGTTTCATTTTCTTCGAAAGGACCATCCCATTTCTCTGGCGATAAAGCTGATGGGATTAAGAATAAATCCACTACTGTGAATAATGCATCATATGATGAGTTATACTGGTTGAGTCTGAGTAACCTCTCTGTTAGAGGTAAATTTAGCACAGGAAATACTGCCTACCCACTTTCCAGAATGAAGTTCAGTTACATTAAATTTAATGTGTTACAGCAGAAGACATCAGGCATGGCTTTGCAAGCAAAACACAAAAAAGAAGATTGCAAGTTATGAATATTTTGCATAAGTCAAGTTAATTCTAGCATTAAGAACCAGCTTTTTGTCGGTATGATGTACAATAGTTAGATTTCAGCCTGCACAGATTGGGTGAGGGGAAAAGAAACACTAAAGTAAATGGAATAGATGAGAACATCCATTGCAATCTGGCACCTAAGCTACAAATCCAGGTTGGAAAATCTGATTCTGGACAGGCATGTGTGCACCGGATTACCTCAAAAAACTCAACATCTACATTATTTTTGATAATGGGACTTGGGTCTATATGTCACCCATGCACATTTTAAACCTTTCTCTGAACTTTGTGAGTTATGGTCTTTTTGAGTAAATTGATAGTTGCTACAGAATAGACTCCAAAGCTAGAAGCTAATGAGGTGAAGGAAATCCTGGTGGAATTAAGTTAATGGCAGAATTCATGTTGGTTTTATACAGCCAAGATCCCAGTTATGATTTCTGTTCCAGACTCTGAATTTCTAGTGTCTTAAATATGTGCCCAACAACTAAAGCCTTTTTATCCCCTGAAAACCATAGAAAACATGAGAGATTATAGCTGAAATCGTATTTAACCTAGTATCTCTGTAAATAATCTCTGCTATTAAGAAAATAATTGCCATCCTTTCTGCTAATTCTGTCTCAAAAGAATAACTGCAGGCACAGTACTGAAATGAGGTACTCTTCCTTACTTTTAAAAAAAAAAAAAAAAACCAAAATGCAGGAATAAGGAAATAGCTACTTAAGAGGCACTGCTTCTTTGCTAAGCATGCAATTAACCTATGGACCTTGGTGCCTTAAGATATTATTGAGGCAAAAGATTTAGCCAGATTCCAGCAAAGCCTAGCCATTTATATAAATAGTAAGAATAATCCACAGGTATAACAGTTGCCATAAAATCTAATCAATTTAGGAACTCAGAGTTAAAGACGCAGGCAAGATTACTAGCTCATAGTTTTACCTTAATGTTCAGTGTTTTAACAAAGCCTTGGGTCTAAAGCATGTTGTTTTGTGAGAAGATCAACTTTCTCCTTTAAAAATGTGTGAGATATATGTTGCTGGTTCTCTTGAGATGTCTGGAAAAGTGAAAATTGAAATTGAGATTAGCAGAATGCTTGCTTTCTACTTTAAAAAAAAAAGGCATTAAAAGATCAGAGATCTCTTGTACTGAAGGTTGCAGTTCTTTGTGGAGCTGACCTGTAAGGTTTGAATCTTAGCAGCAATTGTGATTGCACAAAGACAGATGCTGCTCTGTGGGGTAGTGCGGGGAAAGGAAACATTCATGTTGACAGCTCATACCCTTCCCATCCCAGCCCCAGTTCTGTGAGCTGCACAGGGGGACAGAAAGACAGTCATGATCTCCGTCCTCTGTTCTAATAGAGCCACGCTTGACAGCAGAGGGCCAATGCAGGCTTTCTCTACAACATGCCAGGGGTATCTTCAAATAAATGACAAGTTTCGTCTTTGAATAAGTTATGGTGCTTCAACAACAGAGCAGAGATATGCGTGTACGTGTACGTTGGTCTATAGCAAATAGTAATGTGGCTTCCTTCTCACCATCCCCGGAGGTATTTAAAAGACGTGCAGACGTGGCACTTAGGGCCATGGTTTAGTGGGACTTGGTAGTGTTAGGTTTACAGTTGGACTCAATCATCTTAAAGGTCTTTTCCAACCTAAATGATTCTGAGTATGCATATATGCAAGGAAACAGTCCATTAGTCAGTTCCCAGTAGGCCTCTTGCTTATTCCTGTGTCACAGTATTTCCAACAACATATTTGTAAGTACAGTTGTCTCTCAGCATGTGGAACATCACAATTTGCTAGCAAAGCAGGAGTTTAGGGGCTAACAATAATTGGAGGAAAAGGTATACCCATTGTAATCGTTGAAGGTGAAACAAATCCACATTTGTCATATGT
>NW_009606719.1:40444-58145 GCF_000690535.1 Cariama cristata | reverse complement strand
TCAGTGTTTAAGAGGTGTTTGGACAATGCTCTTAACATCGTGCTTTAACTTTTGGTCAGCCTTGAAGCAGTCAGGCAGTTGGACTGGATGATCACTATTCTGTTTTATTCTCTTCTGTGCTATGCTATGCTATGCTATTCTATTCTACACACTGAAAAATCTATCAATTCATAAAGTACGATGTAAGAAGCCATTTTTTCAGTTTACCTTTTTTTTTTCTTGTTAGCACACTGAGTAAGAACAATATTCTTAATATTCATGGTAAACCTATCACAGTCAAGCAAAAAGCATGGAGTTCAAACATAAAGCATCAAGTACTTCAAGTGTTCCATTCCATGCCCAGAACAACACATACATAGCAAATATCTGGCAACATGATATTGATAGTGAATACTAATGAGGAAATCCAAGCAACTTATGGTTAGCTTTCTAACAGTTGGCAAGGCAAGTTGAATGTTTATATTCCCTCATATTTAACAGGTTCATCTGTGAGTTTCAGTTCAATGAGTTAGAGGGAAATCTGAGACTGATGACTTACGAAGAATAAAACTCGAAAGATTTCTGGGCTGCTTGATGCCTTTAGGTTGCCTGCACTTTGAGTGATTTCCATCTCCCCGGTGAATATGAATTTTCTCACCCCTCCTTCAGATCGACACTGACTGTTCAGAGGAGCTTTGTTGTATGCTATAGAAAATCTTCACAATTCTGTGTCAGAACTTCAGGGGAAAGCTTGTAAAAGGATGTTAGGCTAAGTAGAACCTTCAAATTACTTCTCGGGAAGAAAATCTCAAGTGAAGCAAAGGCTCAATCAGAGATGAGTATGAGCACAGTTAAAATGGAAATGGAAAACAGAGCCATTTTAAAGTTCCAGCTAATTAGTGAAGTCAAAATAATTTTCCTAGTGTTCTTTAAAGAACATCTGTTGTCGCTGGTTAGTTTAGATAAGCCAGAATAACAATGTGTTTTCACCGGACTCCATCACAGTCCAAGTGGTATTTGTGGACTGTTTGCAGCAGAGGAAAGGTAATCATCTTGGCAAGGACTGGACATGTGGAGGTTTGGAGACTTAAAGCACAGGAGCAGAGTGGTCTTTTGACTTTGAGATATCAAATACAAAGCAGGGAAGGCAAGTAGAATACTACAAGAGGTTTCCATCAAAGGTTTTATGCTAGCTGAGGCATTCAGGAATTAGCTGAAAGAGAATAAAAATGGGCATCTCATTCCGCATGGTTAATTCTAGTTCTGGACAGTCTTACAGTGCCGCTTGTGCAGTTCGGTTTAGGACTGAAGCAAAGCTGCACTGTATACAGCAGAGAACAAGTGTGCATACATGAACCTCTCCACTCTCCACACCATTAGGAATGAGAACCGAGCCAAGCGAATAACATTATTACCTTCACCCTTTTCAGAGACCTGGGGGTTATTGTAAGGGGATGTGTGGAAACGTGACTGAGGTACTGGATACAGGTAAGAAATTCCAGTGAACGATCCCAGCTGAGGTAGGGGAGACTGCCCATGCCATTTCGACAGTCTGGCACCTGGGGACAGTGCGATGCACTGCTTCTTGTGTACCTTGTGAGGCCAAGGCTTTGTAAGAGGTTAGCATAACACTGAGGAGGCTGTCACATTTTACAGTAAGTCCCACACCTTTCCCCTGAGCAGAATAAAGAGCCTGCAACTGAATTTTGAAGGTTGCAGCAGACAGTGTGGTGAGGGAGACGAGTGACAAAAGTAAGACGTGTAGACTAAAAGGCCACTAAACTTGCTTGCAATTGCACTGAGCTGGTATCAGTGGGTGCAAATGAGGATGAGGCTGAAGACAACCCCCTTT
Source organism: Cariama cristata (assembly GCF_000690535.1). Taxonomy (NCBI): domain Eukaryota; kingdom Metazoa; phylum Chordata; class Aves; order Cariamiformes; family Cariamidae; genus Cariama; species Cariama cristata. The sequence goes on along the minus strand of NW_009606719.1, from coordinate 56,314 downwards.
AAATAGGTCACAAAGAGTGAAAAGGGCATGATAACCTATACTGCACGAGTTACTGCCAAATAGCTCGCAGATGAATGAAGTTAATAAAGTTTCAGGCTAATTAAACCATATCCCCTGTGCTTTGTCATTCTTTCTGCATGTCCAGCACAATGAATATTTTAAAATGAGACTGCAAAATAGAGCTGTTTAACTAGCCTTTTAATCCTTTCTCAAATTAGTAGCACCAATAGCTTTTTCATTTCTCTTTATTTCCCTTCTAGCATTATTTAAAGCACACTTGTGGTTTCCAGGTAAGTTTGAGGTTGATGGCCAAATGGGACTCCCATTTCAGCTAATACAGTATTAGTATCTCTTCCTAGCACTCCATCTTTTGATAGGTGTAATCAGCAGGATGGTCATTGGGGACCATATTTGAATGAATGCTGTTCCACTATATATATATCTCTCTATATATAGCAAGCTATATTTATGCACTTGGATTTTGCATCCTATGTAGAATTCCCACCACTCATTTTACATACTTCTCTTTCTAATGGGACAACCAGATGCACTAAATGAACATAAAAGTCATCCATCTTACTCAAAATGTCATTTAAAGATGGAGATATTTAAGCAGATTTAATGTCCAGAAGGAAGAGTTGTACATAGAAATCTCCTTTTTATCTCCAGAACCTGTACAATGCAGATAACGGCAGTGAAAACTTCATGTCTGCAGAGAGCTGAGTCAGAAAGTTTAGTGTCTATAAAGTCGTTTTTAACCTGTGGCCCAAAGACCTCTACCAGACTGTGAACAATTTTTAATGAGTCCATGAAGGGTAAGCAAAGAAGGGAAAGTTCCTTTTGTCAGAAGACTTCGATTCAGTCCACATATCTGTGCTTCTCCTGGAGAATGTTTGGGGGTCTGCAAATCCAGAAAATAAAAAAGACCTGCTCTAGGCCAATTTAGTGTGTCACTTGCCTGCTGGGATGATCAAGAAAGGTGATGTTGGTGACTGCTATTGAAATACGGACACATCCTTTGAGAAAAAGACAGAGCCCACTGATCCATCTCGTCTGGAGTACAAAATTACTATTGGGTCTGAATAATCACTGTCATTGTTACTGGTCATTATCAATATGAATGAATCTGAGACAGAGGAAATAATATTAGCTTCATTCCTACAAATGAGAAAACGTAGAACAGAAGAATAGAATCCGAACTGTGAACTAGGTCATGATTTTTCAAAGTAATTTAACATTATATAGGATGTTTGAATGTTCAAACTGCAGTTCACATTACTTTCAATTGCACTGGAGACGCGGAGCACTTCTGCAGACCAGACCTTGGGAGTCCAACATCCAGAAACCAAAGACTACGCAGTAAATGAAAAGGGTTTTTTTAATCTCTTGATTAACTGAAAGTGTCAATTGACAAAGCTGCGAACAAAAATCCAAATGTTCAGAGCACCATTCAATTGATTTAACTAACTGCTATTCCTTCTCCTCCTGTGCTTTCTAATTTTGAAGGACTAAACAGGTCTAAAAGGTCAAGGGTGTAAAATGAGCATATGACAGTACAGCATTAGATTGTTGAATAATGCTCAAGTAATGAATACAGAGGCTTTAGAGTACTTGTTTACCAAGGGTTTTCTTTTTAATAGTATCTCTTATTTCCTCATTTTTACTGTAAAGAGTTTTTAGAAAGAAAATTTCCTGCTTGATCAATTTACAGAAATACTATGCTTTACTGAGAAAAAAAAAAAATAAGAAATTAATTCTGTTATTTCTAGAGGGAAGGACAAGAAAAATGCACACAGAAGAGGAAAGAAAACAGAAAAAAAAAAATCAGTTGGAGTTGCAGATGCGTACTTGCACACTCACTGCTCGAGAAAGGCAAACACATCACACAGCCTTATCAGCCCCTTCAAGACCTGGCAGATGCCGGAGTCAGGTTCTTTAAGTCAGTGCTGTTAGCTGCCCTTCTGGTCATGGGTCACTGTACTGTTACAAAAAATGAAATCTTAGCTAGTTAAATCAGTCTCTGTATTTAAACAGGAGGCAAAAGAATAAAATACAAAAGAGGAAAACAACCCCAAGAAGGCAAAGGATGCATGAGAGAATTGTGAAAAGATATTAAAAAATCCTCTTTTTGTTCTTGTTGTTCCTAATTAAGCCTAATTAGAATCTCACAATTGCTTTAGATTGATTTCTAGCTCCACCTTCATTTTGAACACCAGTTCCAACATTACCTCAGGCTCTGGATGACATTAGGAGGCATAGTTTGTTTTCACTGTTTGTTACATTAACTTGTTTGTACTGCAGAAAATTCGGATTGCACAATTTGTGTGGCATTTCTGACTATTTCCAGCTTATGCAAAATAAATACATAAATAAAGTGAGGAGGTTATCATCCTGCAAACAAGATTCTCCTTTACCAAAAAGAACTGCAGAATTTCATGGGGAGATGCCTTCTGCACAATGAATGATACTGGGATGCTATGGAAAAGTAGTGAGTGATCATGAAGTGAAACCCCACGAGATAATGCTTCTGCTGAATCCCAGCTGCCACCATCCCAGCCCCACAATGAGTCTACCAGGACTCCTTAGGCTGTCCCTATCTCGGGATCCTTGTCTAAACACCCTGCTTCTCCTAGCTACCTGTCTCCAAATACTCACTTGGGCATCCCAGGTCTGTTTGTTCCAGGTCTCTCACTGATCTGTCACATTTTGCCCCTTCTCTTTCCTCGGTCCAGCTTCACACTCACACTCCTTTGCCATTTTCCTGACAGCGCAATACACCTTCCTAGGACTCCACCTTCTAAAATCTACATCTCTGCCCTCAATCCTTGGTCCAGCAGATTTTTATGGGAAGCAAAAGACACACATCTCATATTTTGCAGTCTTTCTGTTTCTTCCTCATCTCTTCCTTCAAATAAAGGATATTTGAGTATTTCAAAGAAAAGCTTCTGAATCATATGGACAAAACAATTTTCCTCTAATACCATTCTCAGAAAAGCTTGAAACATTGCGATGCAAAGATTTAGCTGGAGGCAGAAATTGGCATGGAAAAATTCATCATGAACAGCTAGAGTTTGGCTGAGTTATAAGTAACTGAAAAAAGGCATGTATCAAGGAGAATGCTTGGCAGCCTCAGTAACAGGCAATGCTACTTAGTTTTGCCTAAAATACGAATGCTCCTGACAAAGAAAGAAAATGGTAAAAGATAACTAAGAAATTTTAAAGACGTTATCATACAAACAGATTGAAAACAGCAGCTGCTGTAGATTAATATGCAAAGCCACTTTTACAATACTAGACGTACAAAAGAAAAAAACCCACCTGTAGTTATTTGCAAGCCTGCACACTGGAGCAACGAGTGTGTTCTAACTCAGACAGCCAGGGGCCTGCAGATGGTCGGTGTCAGGCGTGCCCCCCAATATCCAGCTCCAGATGAATCTTCCTTCTGGATGAGGACAAGACCCACATGTATCAATCTCCTCCCCGCAAATCCCTGCTTTCAGTGGGAGGGAGGCTGAAAAGGGTTCATCATCCCATTCCCTCCAACCTAGATGACGAACGTACCACGATGGCTAAATATTACCATGGGGTATGTCTGCTCATCAAACTTCATTTTTTCTAGCTGTTGCCCCCTAAACTGCCTGCAATTTCAGTAACAAGTATTATCACAAGTAAGTTTCAAGGGCAGGTGGCAAGGAGGAAGATCAGAGCCGTCACCTGCCGATGGCCCGGAGGTTTGAATGGTGATCTCCCCCTTTCCTAGGTGTTCAACTCCCTGCAGTTCAAGGCCCGTTTTGGTGTGGTCCTGCTGTGCTCTGACCTCTGAGGAGACTGCTAAGTTACGAGGCAGAGCTGTGGAGGTGTCTGATGAACGGGGTTGGGGCTGCCCTGGTTGCCCCGCTCTTGGCTGGGGTGGTGGGAGCCACTGGCCACTGCAGCATCATGACAAGCCCAAGGGCTCAAGAGTTAAAAAAGTGATGTGAAAAGGCAAAAAATCCTAAATAAAAAATCAGGGAATTGTAGATGGTGATTCAACAAAGCTATTTCAGGGAGTGTAGGCATGGACCCCTCTCTCTCCATTGTGTGTGTTATCTGCAACACCTGCTTTGTTCTTATAGACTGCACAGAACTTCTCCATATGTGACAAAAAGTGACCAGAAAAAGTGATCCTAGGAGGAATAGCGATACCACAAGGATGAAGGCAGTCACATAAACAAGAACTCGTAAATCTAAATGCAGGAAAGACTTCCTTTTTAAATATATTGATGGTGCAGGGAAAACTTAAAATATTCATGTAAACAATGCTTAAAAGACCAGAATGTAGGACAGAATTTTACGGTTACCCAAATGGTTACTCTTCTTTTCCCCTCTTTTTCCTAGTATGACTTATTAACTTGGTCCTTGAGAAATGACATCCCAAAGAAACCTTGACAAAACTGCATTGTAGTATTTGAACTGACAGAAACAGAGAGAACACAGTGCAACGTAGAGGTCCAGAAAAAAATGCAGAGCTAATCAATTTAGCCACCTGATTTTTCCAGGTTAAATTAAATCAACAGTCAGTTCATAGCACAGAAAACAGTAGCAAGATCCACCCTGTATAATAATTTTGGGTCTGATTGTGCATTCTCTGCACACCCACTTGTACAGAAGTCATTAGACATTTTGGTGCATAAAGAAATTGGGATTAGGTCTTCTACGAACTCCATAGGAGCAAGAGTAATTAAAATTTATGACTTCACAATCTGGCCATCCAGACAGCTGATCCAAAGACTCACTTTTCAAGCAGAAACTTTTTGTTCAGTCTCTGAACCAATTAACCTTGCCAATTCCTCTGTATTTCTGCAACAGCAATGGTATATTTACGGAATCAAAAATTGTCATTGGATCCAAAAGCCATCGCTGATCCATCTCTGCATGTATTTAATTCCCTATTCAAATTAAGTTCACATATACATATCCCTAGAAACTCCTCACCTGTCTGTTAATGCTTGCCCATAAGCACTGTAGGTACGCAATTTATTACACAAAGGCACAAAAACACCCTCTAAGTGACAAGCCTCCTTCTCCCAAAACAAAAAGCTAAGGACTTAAACCTTTCTGAACCTCTCTTCATCTTGATCTGCACTGCGCTCCATCTAAATTACTCCTATGATATTATCTAGGCCAGATTAATTGCGCCAGGGGAGGTTCAGGCTGGAAGAACTTCTTCACTGTAAGAGTCGTTAGGCATTGGAATGGGCTCCCCAGGGAGGTGGTGGACTCACCATCGCTGGAGGTGTTCAAAAAACATTTAGATGTGGTGCTTCAAGACACGGTTTAGTGGGTTTAGCGGGCATGGTGGCGTCAGGTATACGGTTGGACTTGATGATCTTTGAGGTCTCTTCCAGCCATAATGATTCTATCATTCTATAACCAAGAATATAATTTTCACTACCAGAGTAATTGTTGCACTTTCTATTCTAACCTGTGCCAAAACATTCTGGAGCTATGTTGTTCAAACATCAGCTGAGATGAGAAGCCCCTGAGTGCCTCACTTGAAATCATTCATCACTGCTCCCTTACTAGACCTGGCAGTATGTCTGAATAAAACCTTGTGCTTCATCCTGGAAAAGAGGAAGACCAGGACTGTCATGAAATTTATAGCATTCTTATGATGACTGACCCCATTTGTCTGTGGCTCAGGACTTCTTATGTTACACATCATTTATGATGTTCACTTCCCGAATGCTTATAATTCCAGTATGGGTCCAGTAGCATATATGCAATGGTAAAATGAAGTCTGAAGAATGAAACTAAAACCTCTCTGAACTAGTTTCTCTCTTCACATTGTGCAAAGGAAACCCTTTCAAACAACATCACTGAAGACAAAACATTTCACAATAGCTGAACGTTTCATTCTTTGCATTTTTCTTTTTCGTATGGATCAAAGTCTCTTCCATCATTTAAATAATTAGTGTTCCTCTTATTTTATTTATGTGCTATCCATGCAGCAATTTGTCTGCATTTGTAACATGTCCAGATGCCCTACATTTTCTCCGTATACTTTGGCACAAAACCTACCTTCAGAATTCACTGCCTTTGTGAACTAACAGCAAATCTCTGATTCAGAGAAACTGCTCCCTGAACTGCACACTTGCGTTTTATTTCTTTTATTAACATACTGCATTCTGACTGGTGTTATAAAGCAGACATCCTAATTCACAGCGTAATATCCATGACAGATCACGATACAAACAGAAGAGAGCAAAGGAAACCTCATATGAGGCAGAACATAAAAATAAAGCAGCCTCTCAGAGGTACTTCTGTGAGAATGTTTACGGGCTTTTTATAGTTTTTGAAATCAGCCCCTTTATGATAGAGAAGAAATACCTTAAGTGCAGGTCATTTGTCAGCAGACAATACAGATGTATATCCATATATCACAGGCACTTCATCAAATGTCATTACACATATGTAAATAAGCCACAAGATAAAGCTTTTCCAAATGCAAGCATTGGCAACAACTTTAATAATAACAGTGACATTGGTTTAGTCAAATTCCTTCGCTATCACTGCTGAAAACTGCAAAGGACTACAAAACAAAAACGAAAACAAAACCAAAACCAAAACCAAACAAAAACACCCAAACAAAACCAGCCATAATTACATAAAACAAGGAAGTAGGAGAACATAAGACATCATTTGTGGTGTGGGATTACCCACTCCATTTAATTTTAAGGAAGTTTTAAATTATGGTTCTCAATAGCCTAAGTCAGAATGTATTTTACATAGGAATGGGAATGTCTGTTCAAAATATACTTGTAACCTAAACACCGAACTAAGTGTAAACCTTTCTTTAACAAAGATCATTCATAGAGAATATTATACTTTTTTATATTTGGTTACAGAAAAATGTACACTAATGTCAGTAATAGACTACAATAGGCTAAGTCTTAACTTAGATGGAAATATCTGGAACTTGATTGATAATCATTTTGAGGTTTTGGCTGAGGACTGTCCCACAACAGTATGGAGGTACCTGAACTCTGCTCATTGTTGCATCAGCTGTGGGATCTGCTCATCCTCCTCAGCTCAACTTGAAAATGGCTTAATTGCCAATGGAGATGGGACTAAACCATTACCAGCACTGCTAAAAGAATTGCAATAGATGAGTTTTTCCACCAAATCTCCAATGAATTTTCTATGGTAGGGTTGAAAGCAGTCTATTCCAGTTTCCACTGGAGCAAAATCAATTTCAGTATTAGCTGACTTGGCTCCAAGAGGAGTTTCTGATGAACATCATCACCACTCAGTCATATTTTTAGTATATCGTCTCAATATTTTTCACTGCTTCTTTATATTTCCTAGTATCCTGATACTAAGATCTCTTCAATCTGTCAGATTTGCCTTCATCGCTTCTGTTTTCTCCCTGTTTTGTTAAGATTAGATGCAGTTTGAAGATTCTTAGTGCCCCAGACTCGCTAGGAAAATCAGAATATCAAGAGAATGCAAGAAAAGGAAATCAGACGCCAGAAAAAGACAGCTCCAATAAAGAAAGACAGAATCAGAAAGACGCAAGGAGAAAAGAAACAGAGAGCAAAAGAAATGCAAAAAGATGAAGAATGATAGCTGGCAGGATGAGATTTGAAACCTGAATCTGCAGAGATTAATTTTCTGGATTGCAGAAGAGCGAAACCTGACAGGATTTTCAGCACTGCCAAAAGAGTAGCACCCAGTTCTGGGAATGGGAAAAGACAGTGGGGAGGATGCTGTGAGGCCAACAAGGACTGGAGTCTTCTGTTTGGGAAGTATGGACTTCCAAGGCCAAGTCTGAGCAAATCTGGAAGGGAGGAAGAGTTATCCCCAGGGACACTGTCGAGAATAACTCATAAAGTGCATCATTCCCAAAAGATACCCACAGCCACAGGGAGCAGGACTTTCTAGTGGCAAATTTCAATGGCCAAAGAAATGGCTGCAAAGCGAACAATTACTTTCATCAAATAGCTTCACCTAAGAATGATGGAGATCAGAGCAGGAACAGAAGAAAAAGAAATGTCCGATATGCCTGAGAAAAATAATGACAAGAAATGAGAAGTGAGCAAAAATGTGGGGGAAAAAACATCAAAATTTGAGGAGCTTATCTGATCTCACAACCCTTTGGCAGATCATCTCAGTTTTAAAGAGGTCTGTCTGCTGCTTATTCCTTGACACTGACCAACACTACTTATTGAAAATGTCAACTGAATATTAATCCGATTATTACTGAAAGAGCGAATATACATTTTCCTCCACATATCTTAATTATAGCTATATTAAAGGGTGCCTGCAGGCATACTGCATATTTAAGTAGTCACCATTTACAGATGAACTTTCCCATTTTCTGTGGAACTTTTATTTCCCATTTAGGACTGAGGTCTGAAACGCTACCGTTAGCTTAACCATTTAATCTATTTGATAAATTTCTGTTTGGCTTTGGGCCAGACTGAAGCAAAATTACTTTGGGAAACTACTCCAACAACCTACTTAATGTGTCTCACCCTTGCTATCAATACTTGTGGACATATCTGTAGGGATCAACTGCTTAGATTTAAAAATGAAGCCAGACCAATTTTTTGTCAAAAGCCCTTATTTATGCAAGCCTACTTCTCAGCAGAATTTATTTTCTAAGAATATGCAATGAAGGAAACAAGAAACCTAATAAATTTAATATGTAATTTTTCAGGCTTAACAGCCTGTTTTTCACTTTTTAAATATTTATTTAAAAGAAACATGTCATAAATAGCAGTGTTCTATAAAGCTGCATTTCTTGGCAATTTCAAGTGAAAGGAAACACAGTATTAATGTTTTATTAGTACAGTTCCAATTTACTTTCCCAAAGTTTTTCTTTTTTTAATGGAAACAGATCAGGCATCATAGAATTTTATGTGACCTCGGGATGCAACCTAATTCAATAGCCCTTCACTTTTTGTAGCCAGAACTCACTGCTCCTGCTTTCTTTTCTTAGCCTAAGCCTACCTCAACTGTTGTACCACACTGCCATTCTCTGCCTGTCCCTTGTGTTCACCATGGTCTCTGTGCTCCCTCTCCTTCCCCAAGCATTACTGCAGGATCAGTCAATTAATAGCTCAGACAGCCAAAGCTGAATCTGCTGAAATTTGGCCTGGCACAAAATCACACAGCTTTTCAGCTTGAGCTCTACTTCATACCTATACGTCATTTTGGGGAGCAAATTGCTATTTCCTACCTCTTCCCCCAGATATACACCCAACACATTCCTGAGGGACATCTATCCAGCTTGTCTTTTACAACCTTAAATGGAAGAATATTCCACAACCTTCCCAGTCAATTTATTTTAGCATTTAATTGCCTTTATAATTTCTTAGTTTATAACCTACGTTTTGTTTTCTTCAAATTGACTATTAAATGTCCAAGATCCTGCATATGGAAACTGCTTTGTTTCACTTTCTTTTATTCTGCAGCTACATTTGGAAATTTGTTACTCTGCCTTCCTGACATGTTCTCTGAAATGAACAATCCCATTTCTTCCAATGTTTCTTTACACACGGTTTTTTGAGACTTCTGATTACCGTTTTGTGTCTTGCCTAAATGGCCCATGCCTTGTGGACAAATGTGCTAAGACTGGACACAGTACTCTAGCTATACTTGTACTAGGGTTGCCAAAAGCAGAATTATTGTTTGAGATTTACACACACGTCTACTCCTATGCCCCCATGTGAAGCAGACTGATTGGTAACTTGGACTTGCCAATGGCAGTAGAATGGTTTTTCATGTGAACTATGGGAGTGATGCAAACCTAACCTTGAAACCATACACTCATCCCTTGAAGCTCTGGAGCCTTGATGTGAAGGTGCCAGTGCTGCATGATTTCAGAGGAGTTTTGAATAACTGTGCGCTAAGGCCTTGATTCTGTATGACAAAGCTGTGAATTTTGAAAGGTAAACATGTAGTTACTTGCTTTCCTAGATAAGGTACCTTGTATTTAACATAGCAGTGACTTGAGCAGAGCTCCCCTGTGTTTAGAAGAAAAAGTCTTAACAGCCACAGTGACATTGCTAGTCATCAGCTGTTAAATGTATATAAAGAGGGATTCCTCCATGTAATATTTGGTGACATGTGGAACACAAACACTTACAAAGCTTTATTGCTGTGGCTGTTCTCTACAGATGCTACACATCTTACCTACTATGAAAAATCCTAATTTTGAACTTCGCTTTCATTTGTCCTTCGTTACTACAACTGCAGTCCCAGTGCTACTCAAAAGTGTTAAAGTCAAAGACACCAAGTCCTGGATAATCTTTGTCACTGGTGAGTGCAATTTAGTAGTTTCAGTAAAAATCCCGAGGTCCTGGTTTCATTTGTCTTTAATTCAAATCATCAAAATTAATATGATAACGGTTTTCCATTCCCTCCATTTAAAACTGGGACATCATGCTGATCTTTGAGCTCTAATTTAAAGCAAATTTTGTTCTGCCTATAGTGTAATTTTCTTTTATTAGAGTCACATGCAGACTATCTGTAAATAATGTTCTGGTCTGTGATTACTTTCCAGGATAAGTTTCATCTCCATGGGATTATAACGTACATCTCATTTTCTGAATTTCTGCCTACACTGTAGATTTTCACTATGTTGGAACATGGATGTGAGTAACAGGATAAATTGGTGCAAGTCTGAATACTGTGGACAGCACAGACCATTTGCATCATCATGCCACATAATTACAATGAACTTTTCTGGTTTACACTGTTCATAATTTTCTCTAGGTTAAGCACAATAAAAACCATTCCACAATTCCATATGTATTTCTGTTTTACTTTATTCACAATACCTGCTATGCTTTGCTTTAAATACTGACACAGGTCTCATGTGATCTCAGGAAAATATCAGCTTTTGCTTAAAAACGTTTTTCATATTATCCTAAGCCAGCTGATCTCTGTCAGTTAGGTCAGCCATAGGGTTCACTGTTGCTGAACATTGAATACAGACTTAGATATTTGTGGTGCGGAGAAAATGACTTTCCTCCGATATCCAATAGAGTGGTTCTGAGAGGCCCTAATCAAACCAGGTAAGATATAGCACATACTAGTCCTAGGCTTTGAGAAACGTCTACATGAAATGTTGGGCTCCAGCCTTTAAGTCATGGCTTCCTTCAACATTAATTTTCTCCCTGAACACTACAAAGTATGTAAGGAAAATGATGAGGACAGAGCAGAGCCCTGTCCCATCTGCAGGGATGGTAGCTGTGGTGCTTCTCCATGGGTACGCTGAGGTTTAGGAAACTGGAGGGTTTCCACCTAGGCAGTCACCTACTCCTGTTCATTAGAAATGTGGAAGCACAGTTTGTCAGAAAGAAAGGAAACAAAAAAAAATTTTAAGGATACTATGCAATATATGCTTTTGTCTTTAAGAGTGAAGTTCAAAAAGTTATCTTGGTATATATCTTGTTACTCAGATTCTCTAACAAATGCTGTGGTCACCAGCTCTTTCTTCTGTGTACTGAATTATGTATGTCTCTGTAGGGTCAGAAATTCTGTTACAAAAAGAATTACATTTCTCCAATATGTCAGAAAAAGATCAGAGTGATTTGGTGGAGTTTTGTGTGTCTCCACAGGGTCAAGATAAAGACTTCTTAATCATAGCCTCAATCTATTCACCATGCTTTAAAAAATATCCTCAGGCTGGCCAGAATAGGGGGAAAAAAAAAAAGGGGGGGGGGGGCAAATATTCGGAGCTGTTGTTTTTATTTAAAATGTTCTTAAAAATCCTGTGAAGCATGAGGCAGAAAAATTTTTAAAAGTGCTTTAAAAAAATAAACAACAATTTCCTATGTAGCATCAAAGAAAATATAGTAAGGTATAAGAAGCCAAAGAAAAGCTGACGCGTACTGTACAGTAAAAGTAGTGCACATTTTAGATTTTATGTAATGAAATGTTCCAGAGGCAGAAAAAGATGAAAGAAAAAGAAAATATAAAAGAGGTTGAAGTTAAAAAGAATACAAAACAGAACTACTAGAGCTGATTGCTCTACAAAAATCCTAAGATACCTAAAAAAACCCAAGTGCTCTGTTTTAATAAATATGAAACACTATAAAAAGACTTTACACGGTGTCTGATAAAGCTCTCACTATCATTAACGTAAATATAATAGAAAGGTAAAGGCTAAGACAGAATATGAGCTATGAGCTCCTATAAGCTAAATGTCAGAGAAAGTAGGTCAGTACTAAAAGCGGAAAAAATGCAAAATCCAGTCTAATTGTGTTTAATGTCTCTAGGTATCTAGAGCACATACTGGTATCTGCACCATCACAGAGGTTGAGTCCCTGGTGTAGACACGTATCTTCACCAAATATCTTGAGACTTCCTTGTCAACAAGGTGGTGTGTTTTCACTTTCCACATCACCATAAAGGAGCTATCTCTAAAATCAATCAGAAAAATTGATATGGAAAACCTCACTGTTATGGGGATTCTTATTCAATACCTTATAGCATATAGCCACAAAATTATATGCAACATATACACAAAGGGAAGGGTTTGCCGCAGAATACTGAGAAAAATTAATGTCCAGTCATGATAAGACACATTTAGATTTAATAATCTAACTAAAGTTATCACACTATGCAACTTTTAAATTACTAAACATTAAAGACTGGGGGAGGTTCAGAGGCACTGATCCTGAGGGCGTTCTAGCTTTCTTTTCAAGCCATGTGCTGCTATGTTCCCAGGTTTTACCCTTTTCTATTAGCTCAGCAATCTTCATGCATAAGTGAGCTGCAGAGCTCTCAAATTGATAAGTACAAGAGGAAGCATTACAGCAGGAGAGTAATCAGAAGGTAAAATAGGGCTATTCAAGAACTAATATTGTGACATGGATGCTGTTGGAATGCATTAATAACATGATGTTGCCTGATACATTTTATCATACATTAATAATGAAAAAAACAGAGAAAAAAAATCAACATAGCCTTTGTATGAAAACAAAACACAAAAAAAGATCATTTTGAGACAAAAAATTCCATAGTAAAACGAACCTTTGGATTTAGACATTGTTCTGAGCAGCAGCCGAAACATTGAACTGCTGTTTCATTTTGAACACAGTCAATGCAGCTTCTTTCATTGACGGGTATTGGATCAGAATTTTTTGTTTTCCACGGAAAAATAGGGTCCTTATAGAAAATTAATGACGAAAATTCCATTCATTTCATTGGGATTGAGACAGTCAGCATTCTTTGTGTCTACTATTAAATTCACTTCTTAAAAGCCTCTTTGTTTGGTGTATCTTTTGAGAGGTACATTCAATACTGCAAAGCTCTTTGAAGAGGCAGAGCAGATACAGTGAATTCATCATCAAGAAAATAGTTTGATTTTTTTCTTGGAAGAGCTGCAAAGGAAATTGAGAAAGGATGGAAAGTCCAACATGGAAGAAAAATATCCTGACATTCATTTTAGAAAGGAGCAGAATGGATAGGAAATCAGAAAGTAAAAGTGGCATTGATTGACTTTTAAAAATCTGTCAAAAGACAAGAAACTGAAAGAACTGTAAGAAATATTATATATAAACCCTGTGTACTGTATATTAACACCAAATAGCCAGCTAAAAACCTTATATTAAAGGATCTGAGTAACATAGTATGTCAAGATGGAAATGGCAAGTGATTTCATTCAGTCATTGTTCAATGACTTACAAGACACTCCACTTGCCAGTAGCAACAACATCTGTATCTCTGGCAAGTGTGATCCTGGGAATCTCATCTTGCTGACTTATATGGATCAAAACACTCCCTTGCTCCATTTCCTCAGTCCTTCATTGGTGTTAAATCTGGGAAGAATATACCACCTATGGAATGGCAGAGTGAGGCATTGGCAAAGGCTGAGGGAAGTGGGATGGGGGTAGAGAGGCAGAAAGTCTCCTGGGGAACAGGATGGGGAGAGCGGGATCATCAGCTGACACAAAGCAGAATTTGATTATCCCTTACCAATTACAGGTCCCTTAGGAATCCTCAGCATTTGGCACACTGTTTATGTCAGGATCAGATTTAGAAAGAGGGAGACACAAAGCCTTGCTGTGCCAAGAGCAAGCTACCATGACCAATATGGGATACTCCTTCTCTCTCACATGGGTGTGCCATTGCCCGAGGGCTAGGAGAAGTAAACATTTCTCAAGACGTAGATGTTTTAATACTTTGATTCCAGCTCATCATAGCCCAGTTTTGCAAGGCTACAAATGACAGTACTTCTGTAGTACCATTTGTGAGCGGGGCAATCGGTCCATTAAGAGGAACACATACCACAAATTCAGGCTCATAAGTTTCTTAATACTAGACCACACTAAACTATATTAAACAACCATCCAATAGATATCCAGAAGTGACAGAGATTTTGAAGTAGCATGGCTAAAGGTGCATTTACACTACCTACTTCAGCTGCTTGGTGATGACCTAGATCAGGTAACCGAAGTGGTTCAGCCATGGTAGCGTAGAATTCACAGCTAGCTGCAAAGCTGACGAGGGGTAAGGTAAATCCACTGCACGCTGGTCATCTCCCATGGCTCATCTGCTATCAGTGCTGAAGACTGCAGTCAGAGAGTGTCAGGAAGAGAAGGTGAAATCTAAGTTAGACGTACATCACCTAGAAATTATGTTACATCTGTTTCTGTAAACTCTAAGTGTTGATGGAAATAATAAACCTTACTGTATTTTTCAAACTTACAGTCTCACACAAAATGTTTCTGTGTTCCCAGCAAACTATAACAGATATAGATAAAGAACTCATTTAAAATTAATACATCCATTCCCATGAGCCCACTGTGAAAATGTTAGAGTACCTTTAGATCTTCAACTACTCTGAAGTTATCAAAAAGGCTGATCTATTCTACCTTATGTTCGTTCCACCCATAGGGTATTTCTATAACACTAACCAAAGCAGAGTACTTTTCCACATAGCCAGCATTTCCGTAGAGTTTATTTGAAACTTTTGAAAAGAATAAGGGTTGAAACTCAAAGTATGCTTATTGAATTACAATTTATGAGTAACACATTACCCAGGTGTTTTGGACAAGATAGTGAAAGGGTAAATCAGGAAATATGACACACTGTTTTCCATTAACCCCCTGGCACTTGCAATTTGAAGCTCCCCTTACTAAAGGCTAATCCATTTTGCTGTAGTGCTCAGCATTTTAAAATCTCAACTCATCGTATCAAAATATTTATATACATTTAGATACTAGAAAAGCAGGTAGCTGTTTTGATCCCCTTACTATTTTGCGCATTGTCATACCCAATCAGAACAAACAGCAACGCAAAATAAGCCTACTGAAAAATACAGTTCTTTAGACTATGAGAATGAACTATTTCAACCCCTATTTTCAGACAAATGCTTTTGTCCAATCTCCAGAACTCTGTAACAAATAATAAGCACCCACAGCAAAGCTGAAGTTTAATACATCTGGGTTCTAGCTAATACTAACAATGATGTTACTTGTGAAAATGGCTTTTTATTGTTGTTTAGAAAGTAGATTTGGTCATAGCAGAAACAGTCTACCTATTCCTTAGTGCTGAAACTGGAATAGGAAACATTTTGCCCATGACATTTTGCAACATGCGTTCTTTTCCTGGATGAAATCTAAGTGCTTCAAGAAATGAAATAATGTTAGGAAAACGTGTATTAGCTCAGTTTAGGTCTTATATTTCATTTCCACAGCAGATTATTCTGAGCAGAACAAAGAAAGATAAGAGTTTGAGTGTCATTTGGATTGTTATATCCATTCACTCCTCAATGAGCAGAATAACGGAACCCTACTGTCGTTACTATTAGGAAAATAAAGGTTATAATTCAAAAATACCCTCCATAATTTAGACAAAGTTGCCCTTGCTTCC
>NW_009606719.1:0-40425 GCF_000690535.1 Cariama cristata | reverse complement strand
TACAAGCAAGAAGCCGATAGGCATCTGGAGTTGATATAAGTTTTCTCTAGAGCGATTAGCTTAGCAGCCTATACTGTGATGATATGCATTTGTTTCCCTTGGATTGGATGTTTTGACATCTCTCATTTAAGCTTTAGAAAATCTCATATCACTGAAAATTCCCCAGTTAATATGGATGACAATCACCTGCTTAGGATGGAGCTGTTTTTATGATGAGTTTATACTGGAGTCTACAGAAATGACATTAATTATTAGAAAATGGAAGTGTCATTTCAGTCACTGATATGGAGAGCAGATGCTGCCTTCAAGTGACTGCACTCATGCTTGGAGCTGAAACAGACCTTACCGGTATTTGCCTATTTTCTCTTGAAGGAGTCTTTCATGTTTAATGTTGCAGAATTCCCTTCTGTCAGTTAACAGCTGTATGACTTCCAGGTAGAGCAGAGGGAAACAGGAGCTTCTGCCATTATGTCTACATAAAGCATAACACGTACAAGCTCACTTTTGCCAAGAGGAATACCACATGGCTATCAACACCACTGAGTATACTGCATGTGGAACATGCCTACATGGCAGTCAATTTTATAGTGCTGTTAACAGTCCTGCGTCTAATTAACATGCTCCTTGTCCTAAAAAATACAATCAATCGATTCTTTCCAAGAAGCATTGCAAAGTTTGCATATTTATTGTATGCCAGCTTTCCTAAACACTAAGCAGCTCAACTGAAATTTTGGATAAGTATACATTAAATGCACCTACTCATTTCTATTTTGGGTTGGTTTTTACATCATGTTCTCAGAGAACACTGGCACTGTTGGAAAGAAGCAGAAATACGGGATAGCAACACGTATCTTCAAGGTGCACTCAAAGGATCTCACTTTTACCTGGTCTTTCTCAACAAATCTACACAACAGCCTACAGAGAATGAAAACCAAAATACAGCTACGTGTCAGACTTTATGAAACTTCTCTGCCAAAAGACCGTGGTGAAAATAGCTAATCTTTATACATTCAGATTTCTTTTTGAGAAGAAAATCTTGAAGATGGCAGCTCAAAAATAAACATCAAAACCATGTGTCTGAGGACATAGCTGGGAGTCCGCACATCAGGAACCCCATAACAAGATTTGTAACACCTTCTGTGACACAAAGAGCAGGTCTAATGCTCTTTGGCATCAAATTGCAAACATAGCAGAGTATGAAGTGTGTACTTGTTTCATAGTGTACTTTGTATTGAATTTTCAAGCAAAGAAAACTTAATGAGGACAGAGAGGGCAACTGGAAAAGTGGAAAGCATCAACGAACAAAACCAGTAATGATGACACATGGTAAAAAAGGTCTCTGAACCTTTATGACAGATCAGAATAAAAATAGAAAAGCATGCACACATAGTGTATGTATTGATTATTATACTTAAATATACAAACCAATCTGATCATGGGTGCAATGTTATAAAATCCCAAAATAAAATGCAATATATTTTTATATACATATATATATATACAAAAATATGCTGCTTCCAGGGATGTACGTTTCGGTTGTTTTTATATTGTGTGGCCTCATAAATTAAATTAGGGGGATTGGGAGAGAATAATGTACCTAGTAAACTCCAAGGGAAATAAAGATAGGCCAAATGTAATTACTCAAGCTAGAATTCACATTCTTCTTTACATAAATAGAAGAGTAAAATTGCATATTTAAAATATACAACGTACTTACTGTGTCAGAAGTAGTTCCTTGACATATTGAAATTCAAGAGTAGCATCAGGAAATGGGTTAGCAGAATATTAAGAAGAGACTTCAGAGCAGATGAAAACTTCACAAATGGACACAATTTTCACAAGAGTCTAGATATATCAAAATTTAAATTTGATCACTGATTTGGTTTGAATGTATAATTTCGACCCTATACCAAACTAGGAACTTTGCTTCTTCAAATAAATGAAAGAACGAGTGAATAAATAAATAAATAAATATGATCTTCCACTAAAGATATGAAATTATTACACTTTCAATGTAAAACGGTGTCCCTTTCTATGAGTTAAATGTTCCAAAAATGTTTGGATGCATTTGTTTTTATCTATATGCAAGTTTGGGCTTTTAAAATCTGTTTAAACTCTGCATGTTTTTAGCTCTTTTCTTTTTTTCACTCTTACCTTAAAATTTGAATATGAATGTAAAGGTAAAAATAAGTGCAAAGAGAGTGTGCCTGAGAGAGAAAGAGAGAGATTTGTGGATGTCAATGAATCAGCGAAATTTTCCAGAAAGAATTTTTAGGCCATGGAATATTCTTCCGAGAGAAATAGTTCGCATCCTATCAACAGGAACTTTTAAAATTAGATTTGGAAAAATCTTTGTAACTGCCAGCTTAAAAATACAATCTTGCTCTCATAAAGAGATAGAATAGATCCCTCAAAGGCATTTTTCTTCTCTGATGCCTATATTTTGTAAGTATGCAGAGACTGAATAATTCACTCCATGTGTAAAATGTTAATCAGAAACTCAGTCAGGTATTCTGGTCCTTAAACAGCTTCTGGACTTAGGATTTAAAACCACATCTAGAATTGAAGATCCCTCTGCAGTGGGTGACATTATCAGCTAAAGCTTTTTTTGCCTCTCAGTTAGCTTAACTGAGAAATACTTGGCTACATTTTCTTGGGGAAAATAAACCCACTTAACCAAATTTTTAGGACATTTTTTTAAAAGAAAAAAAACCAACAGATTTTTGGTCTTTTTTCAAAGGAATTTAGTTTATTAATTACACTGGCCTATCATTTTCTCTTGGCTATATTTTCAGTTTTCAATCATGCATGCATCTGTACATTTATACATATTTATACATATGTCAATTAAATATAAACTAATCCTTTAAAAGTTACTGAAACTGAAAAGGTTCATTTGCAAGCATTTAACTGCAGCTGGTCTAAATCACTATGATCCAATCTTGTTTTCCTCAAGTACTTTGCAAAATTAGCTATTGTCAGAAAAAAAAAAAAAATTGGAAGCTTGATCTAATCCTTCCTCTATTTTATTTCAGTGCTTTTACCCACATTAAGTAAATGCTTTATTCTTTACTGCATACAGATCCCATTAATATAAATCCTTTAGAATAAGGTCTCTAGTATCAGCACTTATAAAGAGGTCTCATGTAAATAATTTCTTTCTCCCTTCTCTGACTCTTACCATTAATCTACCATTAATCCCAGAGGAAAATGACCATTTTTCCCAAACAAGTGAACAAACAAAACCCCCTAGTTTATGTTCTGCTTAAATAGAATGTTGGGGAAGCTACAAGATATGGTAGGGATATGACAGGCCTCATTAAAAAAGTTATTAAATCCCAAGTTTCTCTCTAAAGAAAAATATTTTTCAAAGGCAGAGCTCATATCTGTTGATTTTTTAAAGAATATTTTATTGACATTAGTTGGAAAATAAAAGCTTAGATAATAAAGTCCTTTAATAGAATTTTATTATTAGATTGACATTTTTTCAATCAGGAAACCAAGAATTTCTTACAAACTGTCATTTTTCAGATGGTGTTTAGTCAGAAAGAGAAATTTACTCTTCCCTTCATGGAAAAATCCTAGAGAATGTAGCAGAACTGGTTAGCCTTTCTGCAAAAGGGTGATGCAATACAAATGTTAGAATCTTACTGAATTTAAAAATATTTGAAAGTCCCATGCTCCATTAAACATTGCTTAATTACAAACTTCCTTGGAAATTGGTTGTCTTTGTTTCAGAGCTGTCATAAATCAGTTCAGTTTTACAGTTTAGGGATAAAATTTTCACTTTGGGAAAACTAAAAGCAGCCTGGCCAGACCTAAGTGCTCTCTTTACAGACGTTCTTTTCATTGATTTCTTGTTGATTTGTGTGACTGAGAAAGCCTCTGACTTATTCAGCTCTGGAAACAAATATGTATTCAAGAGAGTCAACAAAATATGTGCTTGAAACACCAAAGAAAATTGACAATGACACAAGCCAAACTAGCGCGGCACGGTAACTTCCCAGATCAGAAACGTGGTCCTGATATTGCTGGCTCTAAGATCTCTGCAGCTCTTGAAGCAGAGGAGAGAGGATGGGAAGAATGGGCAGGATCCCAAAGAGTTGGGAAGGCACAAACAGATTTGCAGAGGAGCAAATCAGGCTGGGATTTTGACATTTGGGTTGACAGAGGACAAACCAAAAGTCTCACTTGGCTTGCTGGAAAATAAGAAATAGGCACTGTTCCAGTGAGTTTGCTACCTGTATAACTAAGACATAGAAACAGGTAGGAAGAGCAGCCAAGGAGTGACACCCTAAGGACCACGAAGACAACAAATAGCAGGATTCATCACAGATCTTAGGTTTTGAAAGAACTTTTTCGGTGCCCAGTTTACCAAATTGACCATCTCTCCGATAAGAACATGTTAGTAGGCATCACCAGTTGCTGCACTGCCGCCTTGCACTAAGCTTGTTGTTATTTTTAACATTATGGTGAGTTATGCTTTTGCCAGCTCGATCATGGAATTCAAATAGATTCTCCTTGTCCTAAAGAAAGTAATACCCAGTTTTGGCAACAGTCCATTTAGCTCCAGCTTGCTATGTACTATATTAAATCTGCTTCAGTACATTTTAATTTCAGATTTTGTTGCATTTTTTTTTCTTTGAGGATATCGATTTTTCTCCCATTCGGTTCCAGTAATTTTCAATTATGCCATATTTTTGGAAACAATAGAAAAGAGATTATTCCTCCACTGATGCATGCTTTAGCAACTTCAAAGACTAAAGCCAAATAAAAATCAGGAGAGAACTTCTAAGTAGTGTAAGAAGTACTATGACAAGCAATGATTTTTAAGTTATCACAGACCCAAGAAATACCACAGTTTCTTTAAAAGGGAAAGGAAGAGGATATTTGTACTTAATTGTCATTGGATTTCAACTTAGTTACAGCTCCAAATGTTGGAGTATTCAACACAGAAGGGGTGTAAAGCAGTTTAAAAACTCCCCATTCTTCTGCAAATACAGCATGGAATATATCCCCATCAATATTTTCTTAAATTCTTTACTAAATACAACAGCAACCTAAATCAGGTCTACTCTGCAATGCAGCTCCATGTAGACCTATCCAAGCTGACACTAAGAGGTTTGCTCTAGCACTGCTAATCAGCCTGGCCGTGGTGCCATGCTAATGTGACTGTATCACCTCTAGAACCAATTTATGTGTTGGGAGGAGATATTACAGCACATTAAACGCTTCCTCAGATACCTTTGCATGGCACTGTTTTACATATACATACTCTAGGAGATCTCCAGCTGAGGTAATAGTACTTCAAAATATAAAATTGCTCTTAGTATCATATCATGTTCTGAAAGTGTGCATGTACATAAAGTTACTTTTTCTTCTCTTCACAGTTTGGTATCACCTGCGGGCATAGGTAGTCTGTCTGAACACTCACTCCCTTTAGTATGTATCAGGTATTTAGTAAATAACTAATTTCACACATTCTTCATGGGCTGGAAATAAGTCTATCAAAGTCTTTGCATCTAGCATGATGGAGGTCTCAGTTCTGATTGGTAGCTCAGGTGCTCTTACCTTACAAAAAACTAATAGTAACAATAGACTGCAAGACTCTACAGTTACACTGAGTTGGAATGTCAGATTTTTTCTGAAAAATGAAAATGCAATGGGACTTTCCGAAGTGAGGATTTTGAAGTGAAATGACATTCTTCCTGTCAAACACTTCACATATGTTTTTATATTAACTGTTTATTCAGAAATTTAAAACACAGTCACTTAAAAGCAAAGAGAAATCACATTTTTACAAAGGACAGGAGCTTAGCATAAAAGCAAAGTGTGGTAGCAGAGACAGCTCAAATGGAAAACAAATTCAAATTTTTCAATTCAAAACACATTAAGAATAGGGGGAAGACATAAGATTCAAAATGTGATGTTGATTTAACCTGACAGTGTCCTTTAAAGAAATCATATACTATTTTAAGACAGTAATGTAAATTCCACAGTGTGCAGTCCTCATGACAGCTTCTCTGAGAGATAACCAGCTGACATCTCAGAGTAACAACTACTCGCATGCTTAAACACTGAGTAAGGATATACGCCTGTGCTGCATACCGTCATGCAGCATGTATATCCTCAGGCCAGCCATAAATACAGGAGGATGAGTGCCAAAAGCTGCCAAGAAGTCTAAAAGCAGGATAAATTAATTCGCATAGTGTTCAATTCTACCGCAGTTAGACTCAACTCAAACAAGTTCAATTACATCCAGTCGCATCTGCCTCATCATATGCAGAACAGGTACATATTGTTTCCAGATATATATGGTTTTAATACTTACATCCACAAGCAAAACGCTGTTCCTTTTCAGCTGTTTGTGGATGTTAAATATATACAGTGTTTTCCAAAACAGTCAAGGGGGACACTGGCTATTTCAGTGCTTGAATTTAAACAGAAGATGGGCATGAGAAGTCTGGACTTGATCATTGTCATTTCATATCAAAGTTTTGACACAAAATATTGTTTTTCTTTTGCTTCAGTTTTATCTAAAATGAAGCAAAGCTCCATGTGAAACTGTATGAAGATTGTCATTTTATTTCCAAATGTCAGTTCAAAACCAAACTATTTGTTTTTACATTTCTTGTTGAAACAATCTGTATTTTCATTGGATTTGACATATTCCTACAAGGCTTTTAGTTTCAGTAAAATACTATTCTTCAGCAGAAAAAACTTCAGCACACGAAGTCAACGAAACATCTATAGTAATACCAATAGGCCCATTTCTATTCTGAGGAACCACTGATGTGATGCGTAACTATATGGCTCCAGAGTGGAATTACGCTGTATCCATAGCTAAAGTCATTATAAATCCTTTATATTTCTGTTAATTAGTGAGCCAATGTTATATACAGAAAAATGTATAAAACAGGTTCTGTTCATAACCACATCTGATGGTTTTTCTCCTTCATGGTTTTTCTCCACATGCTTCTACTTAGAGTAATATAATGGGTTAAAATTTAGCATGAATGTTGATAACTTCAGTATAAATATGTACTCAAATATCGTTACATCACAAATACCATTTTACTAGAGAATGTAATGATGACTAATAGGTATGAAAGAGAAATCTTACTGCTTCATTTTCTAACTACAAAATACATACGAAAATGAGGAATGTAGCTGATACAGTAACATTCAGAAAATCATTTAGGGATACAATTGGTACTTACTAAACCAATTAGTATAAAGTAAGCAAGTGTCAGTGAACATATATGATTCTAGGATTCTATGATATATAGTTTATTGTTGCCACTTAAAGTGGCCAAATCCTTTGTTATTCTCAGTAAATGTGTACAAACAATTGCAAGCAAACACTCTGATATTTAGGACCCAGTTTCCTCACAAGGATTTATTATGTGACGAAGTTCTGTCTGTACAAAGTCTGTCAGCAGTCAACAAATGCCCACGTTGAGTCTCAACTTGGCTGAGCTCTTCACCTACATTTTCCTTTCCTTTTTTTGCTCTTACCAGCCACATACAAACGGTTGTCGAACCACACTCTTGAAGCAGAAGCTTATTTTTGCTTTGAACATGGGCTTCTTAGCACAGCCAGCTGTGAAGTTTAAAGGAGAAACTGTTTCCCTCAGGTTGGAAATTGTCCACTCCAAGGAGCACACATTGAGATCTATGAATGCAGAACACAGCAGGAGGCTTGGGCATCTGTACATAACAGAGCTTGAGAAGTCCTTTTGCTGATCTGAAAAAGAGTGAATTTTACTTCACATGGTACCAATTTCTGTGGAGTCCCAGGCCTTCAAACCAGTGGACGAGAGCTACTTTTGCAACAGGAATGCTGTGTGTGGTCTGTGTGTTCATTTTCAAGACTCTTTCAACTAGGTAAAGGAGGGTTAAAAGCTTCAAAAACAGTTCACGTGGAAAATACCAATCCTCTTATCTGCTCATTCAAGCAAAAAATTGTTTGTGAGTTTAGTGATCTGAAAGGAAATAAAGCTATTATTGTTTTTAATATTTTTTTTAAAAGCCTCGCGTGTCTTTTGCATAGCAGTCAGCTGATTAGTGATGTCTTACATTAATGGAGACACTGATTTTGTCCATTCCTCAGCCACACAATGTTCAAAACCTGTAATGAAGAATATTTTGCTAGACAACAGACTAGGTAACTCCAGCAATTAGCATGTAGGGGTAGCAAGTAATTAGTCCATCTTGCTCAGAGAGGACAGATGCAGATTGCTTCTGTGGAAGGTTTTCTGGTCTCCAAGTAATGCTAGCTGAATGTAAAACACAGATATAATCCTGAAAATAGACACCAAAACCCAGAATATTCTTTTCCTAGAAGGCAGCACAACAGCACACAAACCTCCATGCTCCACTGATGTCTCCCTCCTTGTGCTTATTCTTCGCAGTCCCATTTGACCCCTTAGAGCTCCCACAGCCCAAGGACATAGCTATAAGCATCAGGGAAGGGACTCAGCCCCCATACAGACACTGGTTAATTATCTCATGAAGTCTGCAGGAGACTCCAGAAACAGTTCCAGGCTTGAGGTGTTTTAAGCTGTTGGTGTCTTTTAACTTCTTCAGTGTTAAATGTATTAACAATTCAGAAAGCACAGGTTTAAACTCTGCATTCCTCTCTCTCTTTCAAGTCTCTTAGCCATGAATCATAGACTCATAGGATGGTTTGGGTTGGAAGGGATCTTAAATATCATCTGGTTCCAACCAGACCAGGTTGCTCACAGCCCCATCCAACCTGGCCTTCAACACTTCCAGGGATGGGCCAGCCACAACTTCTCTGGGTAACCTGTGCCACTGCCTCACCACCCTCACCGTGAAGAATTTGTTCCTCATATCCAATCTAAACCTTCCCTCTTCCAGTCTAAAGCCATTGCCCCTGGTCCTATCACTACATGCCCTTGTAAAAAGTCCCTCTCCAGCTTTCTTGTTGGCCCCTTTAGGTACTGGAAGGCTGCTCTAAGATCTCCCCGGAGCCTTGTCTTCTTCAGGTTGAACAACCCCAACTCTCTCAGCCTGTCCTCACAGCAGAGGTGCTCCAGCCCTCCGATCATCTTCGTGGCCTCCTCTGGACTGGCTCCAACAGGTCCATGTCCTTCTTGTGCTGAGGACCCCAGAGTTGAAGGTAGTACTGCAGGGGGGGTCTTACCAGAGCAGAATCCCCTTCCTCGATCTGCTGGCCACGCTGCTTGTGATGCAGCCCAGAATTGGGTTGGCTTTCTGGGCTGACAGCATACATTGCCAGGTCACATTGAGCTTCTCAACCAACACCCCCAAGACCTTCTCCTTGGGGCTGCTCTTAATCCATTCTCCACCCAGCCTGTATTTGTGATTGGGATTACCCCGACCCATGTGTACTTGACCTTGTTGAACTTCATGAGGTTCACATGGGTGCACTTCTCAAGCCTGTCCAGGTCCCTCTGGATGGCATCCCTTCTCTCTAAATGTGTCGACCACACCAAACAGCTTGGTGTTATCAGCAAACTTGCTGAGGGTGCACTCAATTCCAATGTCCATGTCACCGACAAAGATGTTAAGCAGTGCCGGTCCCAACACTGACGCCTGAGGAATGTCACTCATCATTGGTCTCCACTTGGACATCAAGCCGTTGACTGCAACTCTTTGAGTGCAACCATCCAGCCAATTCCTTCTCCACTGAGTGGTTCATCCATCAAATCTGTGTCTCTCCAATTTAGAGGCAAGGATGTCATGTGAGACAGTGTCAAATGCTTTGCACAAGTCCAAGTAGGCAATGTCAGTTGCTCTTCCCTTATCCACCAATGCTGTAACCCCATCATTGAAGGCCACCAAATTTGTCAGGCATGATTTGCTCTTAGTGAAGCCATGTTGGCTGCCACCAGTCACCTCCTTATTTTCCATGTGCCTTAGCATAGTTTCCAGGAGGCTCTGCTCCAGGGTCTTGCCGGACACAGAGGTGAGACTGACTGGCATGTTGTTCCCTGGGTCTTCATTTTTCCTCTTTTTAAAAATGGGGGTTATGTTTCCCCTTTTCCAGCCAGCAGGAACTTCACCGGGCTGCCACAACTTCTTAAATATGATAGGTAACAGTTTAACCACCTCATCTGCCAGTTCCCACAGGACTCGCAGGTGTATCTCATCAGGTTCCATGGACTTGTGCACCCTTAGGTTCCTTAGATGGTCTCAAACTTGATATCCTTCTACGGTGGGCAGTTCTTTGTTCTCCCAGTCCCTGGCTTTGCCTTCCACGACTTCGGTGGTGTGGCTGGAGCATTTGCCAGTGAAGATTGAGGGGAAAAAAAGCCACTGAGAACCTCAGCCTTCTCCACGTCCCACGTAACCACATCTCCCATTGCCTTCCGGAGAGGGCCCACATTTTCCCTAGTCTTCCTTTTGTCACCAACCTACCTATAGAAGCTTTTCTTGTTGCTCTTGATGCCCCTGGCCAGTTTTAATTCTATCAGGGCTTTAGCTTTCCTAACCCGATCCCTGGCTGCTCGGACAATTTCTCTGTATTCCTCCCAGGCTACCTGTCCTTGCTTCCACCCTTTGTAGGCTTCCTAGAAAGACTAGGAAATAGTCTTCTGTTTTTCTATTTCTTTCTATTTCTGTAGCCTTTCTATTTCTGCAGACTCAGAAATGTCTGAGTTTGTTCAGGAGCTCCTTGTTCATCCACGCAGGCCTTGCGGTGTTTTTGCCTGACTTCCTCTTCGTTGGGACGCATCACTCTTGAGCTTGGAGGAGGTGATCCTCGAATATTAACCAGTTTTCTTGGGCCCTTCTTCCCTCCAGGGCTTTATCCCATGGTACTCTACCAAGCAGATCCCTGAAGAAGGATGTTTAATTCTTTCCTTTTTACCGGACTCTAGGCATCCGTGAAATGCAGGAAGTCTGCATCTTTCCAATTCATTGTGATACTAAGCTTCACAAGATCCTGTGGTTTGAGGAAATTCTAAATCATGGTGAACTATAAATCCTGACATCTTTGATTAAGTCTTTTGAGACATTTCCATTCAGGCAAGACTTACTGTAGAAGAACCTGGCTTATTATTTCAAGTAAGTACTGAAGTTTTCCCTGGCAAGGTGGCACACCTTTCCTTACATGCTGTCTTACTCTTCAGGCTCTCTCTCAGGCAACACTAGAGCACTCCACAGGCTGGAGAAAAGCAGTAAAACCAGTGTTTTCAAGTTATTCATATTTTTAAAAAAAAGAGTAAGGATGGTTTATGCTTATATGGGAGCCACAGGATAGATCAGAAATTGATTACATTTACTCTGAAATTGTTTGTCTACCAGAGCCATTCTGGGAAATTAAATGTCTGCTTATTGGGATCACTGCCAAAAGAACAGGTTCAATTAAATGAATTGCAATGACTCCTAACAATAGTTAACTGGCCCACCTAATCCATTTAAATAGCACATCTGGTCTTGCCTGCTCACCTATTATCGTTCGCTCGTACAGCATTTGCTAACATAAATGGCCTGCAGCGAAATATTTTTCTGCCGGTTTGCAGCTGAATTCTGGCCACTGAATGAGTTAATCTAACTTGGGCTGAGGCTGGTGACATCTTTTGATATTTGCCTGCCTCTGCCTTTGTAATTTACTGTTAGACAGTTTGGGGGGGAAAAAGTGGACGGACAGAAAAAAACTAGCTGTAAAAATGAATAGCCAATCATTATTTCAAGAAATACAAGTAATGTCAGAACTGAATGAATAGTCTCTAAGGGGAAGGAGAATCTTTCATCACATTATGTGAATGAAGTGGCATCAAACAATTAAGAGAATGTGCTGAGTGTAGCAGGTTTATTCAACTTCACATAACTGATATCAAGATATGTAAGAAAAATATGAAAAATCAAACATCTAAATACCATAATCTATCAAAAAAAATTAATTCAAGAATTACCTACCACTGACCTTCAATAATGAAACAGAAAAGGCAGTCCATCATTTCTCAAAGATAATAAACAAAAAAAAAATATATTTATTGAGAAAAAAAATAAAATACATAAGCCCGAAACTTATTTTGGAGTGTTGATTTCAGACAGTTTTTCAAATTCTACTTCTTTTTCTGCTTCTACTGTTCATGAAAATGAGGAAAAAGAATTCCTAACTATGTAAACAAAAAAAAGCTAATTCTAAAATTAGTGTTGCTGAAAATAAACTAGCTTTTATCTCCCATATGTAACTGCTTGGATTAAATTATATTTCATACACCAGAATTTATGGAATGAGCCTAGAATTTGTCATTCTATGCAGCCAGACTATGCTTACATGTGGTCCTGAAAATTCCTAGTGGCTCCAGGGCTGTATTGAGAGCATCAAGATGATCTGGCAACACAAATCATTCAGAACGCTCATCATCAAAATTACCTAGATGGAATAAGCTCATAGCAATGCTCTCCTGGGAGAAGTTGCCAGGAGCAGAGGGGTGGCTGGTGTCCACCCCACACCAAAGTCCCTGCTGCTGGATGGTACCCAGGAAAACGCCTGCCCACCCACTGCAGTTGGTTCTGGCTCTGCTTTTAAGCTGTGTTTCTGTCGTGGAAAAAAAGTCAATGGAACCTGATTACCTTGTAAAAGATTATATCATTAGTCAGAGTGCCCATGAGAAATCGCATAGAGGAACAAGCAGAAAGAATATGAAAACCCTCAAAGCTACTGAGTCATAATAGAGTTACTAGTCTTTTTCAAGCAGTTTTTCTTTGGCAGAAGAAATTGAAGTGAAAATTTATAAATCATTGAAGCTCTTTATCACATAGTATTGATATATCACATAACGGCTACAAACAAGGCACTAGTGATTATCTGAATCTTATTTCATTAACATGAATTTCTTAACCGGGTGATGCCTACTTCATTGAGTACAGTCAAATCAAATTAATTGTCTCCAACACTAAGTACTTATGTTAAGTCTTCAGGTGAAGAACAGATCCAGCACCTAAGTCTTTTCTATGTTATTGTGTTCATAAGATTTAATAGAAATAAAAGGCAATGCTCAAATATAAAAAGAAAATTAGATATTTAGAAAAAAATGTTCTCTGTAAAATGAAGGTTGCTGGTTTCCTTGCATTAAAAATACTCCTATCCAAAAAAAGTGGTAAGTAGGTGTAAACATCTACCATTTACCACTGAACTATAACTTAGTGAAATGCTAATAGCATAGCAGCAAATGCATGTAAGCAAAGAGAAGCGAACAAAATAATTTTTCAAAATTAATTTTGATTTCATGGAGTGTCTAGTAGTTGTATGCTTGCTTGCTTGGTTTTGCAAAGAGGAGCTTACAAACTGATTGATCTATAGATATACATCAT
Source organism: Cariama cristata (assembly GCF_000690535.1). Classification (NCBI taxonomy): domain Eukaryota; kingdom Metazoa; phylum Chordata; class Aves; order Cariamiformes; family Cariamidae; genus Cariama; species Cariama cristata. Next base: position 27,111 of record NW_009606719.1, on the reverse strand, counting down.
TTTTAAGTACCTCTGTCCGCTGACATTAGTAAGTGTACACTCACTAACTGTTCCAGTCAATAATCACTTTGAAGTACAAAACCTATGACTGAACTGCTACAAAAAGCTATTTCTTCAAAGAAATAACAAACCTTTTGTCACAATCCATTACGGAGTTTCACATTTTTACCACCTGAGGCTTACGACTGAAATATTTGGAACTAAAGGTGAGTACAGGGAAGGTCTAATAATATAAACGGCTTGTACAAAGAACAGCTTTGTCAGAGAAGGCTGGGAATCATCTTTGTCTGAAAGGCCATGGGTCACCTGATGTTCAGTGATGTCAACCTTAAAAGCTATGCAGACTTCTTTTACGGTCAGTGGGACATAGGACAGCTTCCCAGTTTGCAGACCTGAGTGTCCATTTAGCCATTCTTGCAATGTGTAAGAAAAAGAATGAAGAAGCAACATTTATAGTTGATCTCAAAAACCAGCTGTTACGTCTTTTAATGTCGTGGCTGAAATACCAGCTTCATATTTGAAAAATACGTTGCTCATTTGAAGAAACATCTAACAGAAAAACTTCCCTCTATTTTGAGGGATGCTTATAACAATGCTTATTTAGATGAGGGAAGGAACTTGATTACAGTTTGTAATAATCTGATTATAGATTGTATAGCAACTGCTATATTTGTGGAACATTGTGGGGAGACAGGAAATTTTCATTAAGAATTAGCAGTAAAATTATATGAAAAACAAATTTGAATCTACTGTTTTTACAGGCTATCTTCTCAAGAGCTGCAGGTAGTAAGTAACAGGTTCTGGTTATTGTAGAATTTGTATTTTTAAATAAATAGTATTTAATAAAACAGTTTAAGACTTAGACAGGACAAAGAGGTATAATACTACACAGGGATCTTGCATCTAACAGATGAAGGAATAACATGACCAAATGGAGAGTGAGGCTGGGCAAATTCAAGGAAGAAATAAGATGCTCATTTTTAGCTGAGGGTAAATAACTTTAGTTATTTGAAATAATTTACCAAGGGCTGTAGTAGATTCCTTGTCATCTGAAGTCATTAAGTAAAGATTGAGAATCTTTCTCAAAGACATGCTGAAGTCATAGCGCAGAGAGTAGATTGTTATGTGGAGGCACAATCTGGGTTATTGCAGTGATATTTTCTGAGCTTAGCATTTGTGAACTTACAAAAACTAAAGGATACTTTAGCCATGATTTGTTTTACAAATGTGTAACATGAAAAGTTATCCAAAAATTCAAGAAAATGGTCCAGCAATTTCACAATGAGAAAACTTCATTTCTCTTATACACGCTAATGACTGAGGAAATAAGATGCACCTTATCTCCTGTCAGCTAGTGACATTTACTCTGGTCAGTACTGGATGATTAAGTTAAGCACTCTTCATTTGGGAACTGTCTCCATGATTTATGGCTGTTATCACTGTGCTCTACATGATCTTAATATCTTACAAGAAAAATTATGATGTTGATTGAATATAGTAAATTACAGATATCCAGTGAATGAAAAAATCTTGGATAGATCTGGGCAATTTTTTTTATTTCCAGTTCACAGTCAGTGCTCCACAAAATAGAGTTTCAGGAAGACCAAAACTATTTTAACTGTTAAACAAGTATAGCCAATGTTTGGGAATATAAAAAGTGGGAGAGAGATCAAAAATGTCGAAACATTACCACTCCATCATCTCTGAAAGAAAACAGTTTGTTTCAGAAATATGCCTAGCAGTATTTTAAGATGTTTTCAGTTTTCAGTTCTTCATTTGGAACTAGAATTAATTATTACATAATTTACTTAAGCTAAAGAAAAATGTTTATGTAAAGGTGTTTAAAATCTGAAAATAAAACAATTGAATATGATAAAGTCATTTCAAGCAAAGTACCTGAGTTTAATCTAAAAAAACTATAGGACTGTTGTAGGACTTTTAAAGTTTTTTTCATGTTTCAAAAATATTCTTTTTAGTTCAACAAGAATAATTTTTTTTATGGGGATATCTTTCTAATTTAACTTCCAAAAATAAAAATCCATTAAAAATCCATTTTCTCATTATTGCTTACAGTCTTTTTTTTCCATCAGCCCCAGAATGAAAACTTTTTATTTACTGTAGCCTGTGCAGATGTTATGTCCAGGCAATGTAAGCGATTACCTGGACTGGAAGACTGACATGAAAGACAGGCATCTTGCTTTGACAGTGTTGGAGGATGCAGGAGTCATTTATGACTGCGGCAGCGCTGGGATCGACAATGCTTTCCTGCACAACCTGTTGTTGCCGAGGTTGCCCAGGGAGTGGAAGGAGTTGGAGGTACGATGGCAAGGGGACCCACTAGCCCACCTAATCACTTCTTCTCCTCCACCCAGCTCCCCCAGAGCAAGCCCACAGGTCTCCAGAGCTCTAGTGACACAGCCCCAACTTTCTTACAGTCCCCTCACAGGGGATATGTCTCTGCTCCCTTTACAAAATGGTTGGACCCTTGCCCAGATTCTTGGAGGTCACTGCAGCTACGCAAGTCTGAAATCAAAAAGTCAACATCCGTGCATTGATACAAAAATCCATGCAATATATTTTCCCTAAGCAATATGACCAAACAGAAAAGACATTCCCAATCCCTCCCAAAGAGGAGCAGCAGGACAGTTTTCCAGGATAAACCTGAGAGTTTAGAGACAAACTCTGCGGATCACAAGTTTTCAGTCCTTTACTCACAGACTGATCACCCCCATTTTCTGGGAGATGTACCAGATCCTCACCAGAAATACCTAAAGGCTACACTTAGGCTGTAACATTTTTGCTCACAAAAGCAGAATTCGCAACAAAATTTTCCTTTGTTACAGAGAAAATTGACGTCTATCTTTACAGATATAGGCAAACTGCTGGTACCAAAAGGAGCTCAGGATGACAAGAAGATGTGACTTGGGACAGTCCAATTAGCCTGATGTGGAGTCCTAACTGGTCTGTTAATCAGCACTTTACTATGGAGATAATCCACTTTTTTACTAAGCAGTAAGGTTGCATAATATGCATATGTAGAACCTATCTAATAAAGAAAAGGAAAAGATAATACTCTGAAAAGTCTTGCAAGCCTTTCCCTCTGTTGGTCCACCTGCCTGTGCTGAGCCTTGGCAAGAGACCCCAGCCTTGCATATGCCAGTTATGAGGCTATCGATACAGCAAAACATGACATGGTGATACAGAACTAATTAACAGAGAATAAATGTGATATAAAGTGCTATCATATTCACAGCATCCTTTCTTTGAGTTTAATCACAATGTAAACCTCATGTTGAAGCACTTTTTATGTGCAGATTATGCTGAACATTAAATAAAAACCTAAAGTACTCACTTTTATAATTCACAACATGTTATCTTTATGGAAATGCCCTCCTATTATATTTATATAATAAATACATGTCTATTCATATATATTTATATATTTCAGTCTCGAATATATTGGTCTACGTGAATTTCTTGTTAGCAAGTTCATTCTGGGAAAAAGTAGTAGTAAAATTTCCAGCAAAGGTACAAACAGACAATTGCCATTCAAAATTACTGCATAAAAAACTCATAGATACAATCGCAAACAATTACCACACAATTACAACATGAAAACATACCAAGTACAGATACAATCACAAAGACAAGTACAGCTAACGGCAAATCTAGAAGCAATTACACAAAGCCTTTGAAGATTTACCCACATTTATTTAAACTTGATAAATGTGTATGTCTATAGCAGTACCATAATTGAGCAGGATTATTATAGCCAGTAAGATGGGGTAATTTCATTTGCATAAGTAGTTTTGCAAATTTCTAATATTTAAAACTTGATTAAAAAATGAAGTTGCTGTTATTGGCATTCAGGTTATTCACTTTTCTATCTTAACAATCATTAATTATTTTAGAGCCACCAGAAATTTGAAAAATACTTCATACACATGAGAAACTATAATCCTTTCACAAAAGTTCTTGATATGAAATGTTGGCACAATTTACAATGAAGAGGTAATAAGGTAGGCGGTAAAAAGACAGGGAGTTATAGAAATTGTTAGCTCCTTGAGACTGTACACTTATACCATGATCCAAAATTCTGCAAGTCAAAAGACGCATTGCAGTAACTTGCAGGGAAGTTGGATCAAGTCCTTTCCTAAGGAATAACTGTTTTATTTTGCTGATCATAATCACTACTCAAAAAATGAGTCTTATTTTGTCTTGTATTTTGCAGCGCTTGGAGTGGAAATAAATCTGAGACTAATTTGAATGACAAGAAGATAATCATGAAGTTTATTCCTCAGCAAGCTACTAAAACAAATAAACATAAGTTTGTTCAAAGTGATACCCTGAGAAATTCAATCAGAATAGCTAGCAGCTCATCTTGAAAGATATCATTAACAATAAGGCATCTTTGAAATCATAATGATAAGTATTTTAAATTGCTAGAAACAGAATCACATATACAGAAGAAAGGTAAACCAAAACAATGATACACCAGTATTGTCAAAAGGAGCACACTGAAACACACGATTTTTACTTTTACTTGACAAGGACTTGACAGTCTTTGGCATGGATATCAGAGAAAAGATTGTCTCTGGCATCAAAATCAAATCAAAGACTCATGGATAATTTTAGTCTACAGGCTCCAAACTATACTTGACATGCGCTTTCATGGATGCTGCTCCTGGATCAAGGACATTTCTCTATACAAGCCTTGCAACGTTTTTCAAGCCAAAAAAGACAGCCTCCTATGTTCTTGAGTTGCTGAATATTACACTGCTTAAAATCAAAACCAAACAAGCCAAACAATTCTTCAACCTTGTGTATTGCCCAGCCACAGTTCTGCTGCCAGATCTTGCTTTTGATGAAATCAGTGACAGTAGCATTTTGCTACTGTATAACAAAAGGTAAGAAAACTCATTTAGCAATGTTATTGGTGAACGATAAGCTTATAAAGTCATTCACTTTCATGTCTTCCCTGCAATTTATGCTCTAAGAATCTGTTTTCCATGCCAGCTATTAAGTAAAAAATGTGTGCATCTTCCTTTTCAAAACATCAATAGGCTTTCATTGTATTCTAAATGTCCATCTTAAACTTGTCATTTCTGTGTACTACTTTGTACTTTTGAGTTCTTAAATAAAAGAGGTCTGAAGGATCACATTCCTTTAAACTTCACCAAAACTAAGTTTATAATTGATAGTTCACTGTGTTTATACGGCCCTGTTCTGTCTGATTCCTGCCTAGTGTTCGTAAAACTTCGTACAGAATTTAATGCCATATTGATGGAATTAAGCTTTAAACATGCTAAATACCTGTTCCTGCTCAGAAACAACAAAAGGGGTGTGAAAAATTGTTCACCTGGAAAGCAAGGCAGAAAGATTTGCATTTTGGGGGTTGACTTTGACTACTAGGCCCTAAGAACAAAATTTAACTGAGCCAAATTCTAATTGACAAGTACAAATACTCCCTGGGAAACACAATATTTGACCCAGAGTTATGCTGTTATTCCTACTGTAAGTTATTAGTAGTTTAATCATGCAACTATCAACCTTGTTGAGTCATCTGTTCTCACGTCAGTCTTTTCACTACAGCTTACCTGCATCTGCAAGATTGAAATCTGATCAATTAATTTATACTCCCACTGCTACAGAAGATGACCTTAACTTTATGGAATTAGTAAATATTAGATTTCCTCAGCATGTAATTCTAGTTCTTCTACTTTCAGTATAGATTACAAAATAAACAACATAATGAAACAAAGCAGGGAACTCAACAGTTGGTAAATCTACATAATACACTCTACTTGGTATGCACGTTACAGCAGTAAAATGAGCAGGAAAGGAACTGAAACAAAATTGCTTGACCTATTTTAATATTTGATGAAGAAATACTAAGCCTAGAAATATCATGTCTTCAGGGACCTTGTAGTTGATGTTATTAAAAAACATTTTAAAAAGAGGCTCCTATAGTCTATCATAATAAGCTTTGGGTAATACTTTAAGAGTCCATTAACTCATGCTCAACTAATCTTGAATTACAATAGAAATCCTTTGAAAGCATGTATGATAGTCACACAAATACCACATAAATTCATTTCCATCCTTTTGTGAGTGTTTTCCCCTAGACACACTACATTTTTTAATCCCTTTGTGTAATAGTCCAGAACTTGATATTTTAACATTAACAGAAGGAAGTCTGATCAGTTCTAACTCTAAAAGAAATCAGACTTCATATGCTTTTGAAGAATCCAAATCAAAACTGCTTGTGAAACAAATCTAATTATTTTTTAAAGTTATTTATCCATAACTACAGTAGAGTAAAAAGTGTTTTTCTTATGAGTAGTATACTTGTAATATTTATTATTTCAATTAATATTATCGTTCTGTTTTAAATTACCTGAGTTACCAATACAAGCTAAAAATCTTCCAGAGAATCACTATCCGAACCGCAGCCTGGAAAGCAGCAGAGTCTTTCATATTTGTGTGGATGAAGCAAAAAGTCATGAAAAAAATCAGCCATGCAAGGCTGAACTACTGAACTGAGAGGGAGAGAAAAATATTTAAATGGAAAACATCTTTGTCAGAAAATAAGACTTTGGACTGAAACTTAGGAGACTGTAGTTCCATTTTCTCAATTTTTCCAATAGCCATCCAAAATCACAGAATCGCAGAATCGATTTGGTTGGAAGAGACCTCTGGGATCATCAAGCCGAACCTTTGCCCTAACACCCCCATGTCAACAAGACATTGGCACTAAGTGCCACGTCCAGTCTTTTGTTAAACACCTCAGGGATGGTGACTCCACCACCTCCCTGGGCAGCCCATTCCAATGCCGAACGACCCTTTCTGTGAAGAAATGCCTCCTCATTTCTAGCCTGAGCTTCCCCGGGTGCAGTTTCAGACTATGCCCTCTTGTCCTGTCACTGGTCACTTGGGAGAAGAGACCGACCCCCACCTGGCTACAGCCTCCTTTCAGGTCGTTGTAGAGAGTGATCAGGTCTCCCCTCAGCCTCCTCTTCTCCAGGCTAAACACCCCCAGCTCCCTCAGCCGCTCCCCATCAGACTTGTGCTCCAGACCCTTCACCACCTTCGTTGCCCTTGAAATCACTGCACTCCCTTTAAGTTTCTTTACTAGAGATCATTTTTTCATCCAAATAACACATTTTCTTGAAGTCTAAATATTTGCAGTGGCATCTTGCTGTTGATGATGTCCAGTCATTTCAAAGGAAAGACAGACCTGAGAAGCCAGATGGTTTCAGTATCAGAAAACAAATACTTCTAAATAATTCCCCCTGTAAGTGTCTTTGAGTACATTTGAATGCAAACAAACGATGAAGTCATGGTCATGACAAAACAGAACTATTGTTCTTCAGTGGCTCTACTCTAATCCATCTCTTTTTGTTAACCGCTGAGATTTTAAGTTTTTTGAAGGGAGAGGTTCCCATTAGATGTTAGTTTGATACCAAGAGCTGAGCTTAATTCATATTCTAATGAGGCCTCATATACTACAGTAACATAAATATCTGTCTTGTTCCTTTGCGCTTGGAGTTTTCAGTGTTTTGCTCAGTTACTCAGTGCAGATACTAGGCTTGGGGGCATGACAGATCAGAATCAGAGATCCACAGCAGCCTGGTGATGTGACTTCCCAAAACACACCCTGTAGAGGATCCTGGGCAGAGTAACTGGAAGGACCGGAGATGTCCCTGGGGGCCAGGCACCACCAGGGACTGGCCCAGGCACACGGACACTCACTCCCCAGTAAGCACATTCATTAATGCTCCTAGTGCCATTACTACGTTAGAAATTGACTGTTTCATTCTTCTTTCCAGTGTTTGAGAATTCCATCATCACTTATGTTTGGGAGAATGAACCACTGCATACACATCAAGGGTCAGAGGTCATCACACCCTCTCATCAGCCTGTAATTTACAGCCAGCACTAAGCAGTCTGAGCTACCCTCTATGCACTGGGCAGGCCAGAACTTTGACTTATCCATGTGGTAAAAGGTTGTGATGACATCGCTAATTTGAAAATAAATAGCTTCCTGTAATGTTATAGAACTACTGTAGCAATCAGGCACATAAAGATAAAAGCTCATACAGATAAAGGCATATTAATTAGCTCATAAAGCCTTATTAATCAGGCTTGTAATGGTAGCAGTTTGAAACCGTAAAAGAAATGTGCAAGATATTTGTCTGCAGGCTTAAAATAAAGAATGGAAACCCACCCACACAGCATGATGTGACATTAGCATCCTGCTGCTGGGAAAAGGAAGATACAGACTAAGAGCAGCACATTCTTTACAGTATGTGAATGATTTAATACATTTACTCTGGTCTAGCTGAGGAATAATACCAGAGTACTTCAGACATAGCTGGACACATTAAGCTACTTCTAAAGTAGCCTGACTACTTTAATTCATTGCTCGTGGAATTCAGTGGGACTCTGACTGAGAATGGGATCCTAAGAGATCCATTTGTAAAGAAGAAATCATATCCAAAGTGAAGCCAATGATTACTGCCTTCAAAACACAGGATGCCAGTGTGTTTCCTGATCACGAAGTTCTAGACCTTCTTCAGGCAAAATTTCCTATTCTGACTGAGATCAAATGAAAACTAAAACATAAAGTATGCTCTTTTTTTTTCACGGAAATGCTCTATTTCCTTCTTTGTTTAGCGTTTGGTACTATCAACCAAAGGCAGCCCTTCTAATCCATTGAATTGCCAACAAAAACTAAAAATTAGAGACAATCAGAAAACTGTACGCTCCCTTATTTATTTCCATCACATCCCACTAGCCCTACAAGTTTCTGACAAATCTTCCTTGTTCCAAGGAAGACTTTCTGCACACAGTGCAGACAGATATCCCATTTTAGTGTAAATAACTGAGCTAATTGTAGCAATTTATGATTCTGAAAATACCCTCCCTAATCACTAAATCTCCATTAATCTTATATATATTTCCAGAAGGTAGAACTGTTTGCTGTGCAAGAGACGGTAACAGAAGAAAGGTATGATTTTTCCCTTCCTCCTTTTTGCTCCCAATTTTGTAACAAAAGCATAACAGATTTACTCGGGAAAAGTAAGCTCCACTCCTCTCCTGAGCAGCCGTGAGCAGCAACGGTAGTGCATGGTCCTTGACACTTACTCACCTCCTCCTCACGCATTTCACCATTGCATCTGACTCAAAAAAAACCATTATTTGTCCTCGACACAATTTGACGGAGCCACATCAGGGCGATGAAGGCTTACAGTCCATTTTAAGTCCTTCCAAAGGATCGTATTTTGGGACACCAGAGAAGCTGATTTTCACCTCAGAAGAAACATACAGGGTTTTTTTTTCCTTTTCACCTGATATTAAACCAAAGGAAACATTATTTTACATATTCAGCTGTTCATCCCTTACACTGAAATAACGATATCTCTTAGATTGCCAGTGTATTCAGCCTTGTACTTTTTACAAATATAAGATGGTGACAATTATACCATTTTCATTTGTTTCTTTGTCATATAACATTGTTTATATCATTGCAAAACAACACTGACATCCAGAGGCACAAAAGCCTAATCAGAAGTATCCATTATCCATGACAATGTGTTCAAAGTCTGAGTTACTCAGGATTTCCACAACTTTGATTCTTTGCAACTCTGTGAATTTTAGAAGCACGTATAGTATGTAGGCATGTAAACTTTTTATTTTAAATCTGTCCCCACACAGTCTTACACTGGCCAACATTCGCTTGAATATGGTTGACGGAGACAATTTTGGGATACTGGCATACAGGATCATTATATCCTGTCATTGATAGTTGTCATTCGTAAGGCTCTGTGTGAAACCTTTTGGCCTCAGACACATTTTTGCAGTCTTTTTGTTGAAAAGAGAAGAGGCAAGATCAAAAGAAATTCAGATACTTCCAACTGAGGCACAAGAATACTTAAAAATTACATAGTTAGACACCTTCTTGGAGAATCAATGCTGTTAATGTACAATAGGTTGCTAAAAGCACACCTACCAGGTCAGCGTGAGATAGGGCACTGGGCAGACTTCAGTGCACTATTTCACTTCTGGGTTGTGAAAATGAAATTGTGAATCCAATCCAACCCACTAGAAGGAGCGACCAGTTTCAGCGCACATTTACATGCACAGCAAACGGCTCCTTTCCACACAGAGTCGGTGTTTGTAATGAGGCTGAAAGCTCATCAAAGTCTGAGTGCTGAGAGCTTTGCTGGAAAAAGGACTCAAGGACTGACAGATTAGAAAGCTTTAAGATTTTTTCCTGATTTTTTTTATATTATAAGGTGCCGAGTGAGTTGCAGAATATATAAATACTTATGTAGTCCTGAAGAAAAAATAAAATATCCACAGCACTTACAACCACTGTAATCTTAGAAAAGCTCAAGTCTCAAAGCAATGCACTTATTGACCAGCTCCTCTGCTGGTGTGAATCATAATAGCTTCATTTATTTCAATGGAGCTCTGTCAGGTTACATCAGCTGAGGACTGGGTCCTATCGGTCTCCTTCTTAATGTTCCTGTCATTCCTGAACGGATCTAAATGCTGTATCATTTGTCAACTCTTTAGCTCCTCACATATACTGAACCCACGCTTTCAATATGAAGATAATTGCATATATTTACCATTTCTGTCTACAACATCGGAGGGAAATGCAGGTCTATTTAACTCTACACGCTCATTTCTTTGTCAAGGAAGAGTATTTTAAAAGATGCCTTTTAAGCTATCTTTTTATACACTGAAGGAAACGGCTACCGTAATAACCACAGTACCGTTTTAGCTTTCAATAGAAATTTTCTCCTAGAGTAGCTTCTGGTTGTAAATAATCCCTGTGAGTAGTCCCTTTTAGGCGGTTATCTTGTTTCCCTATCAATACAGCTCCCACAGAACATTTTGCCCAGGATTTCTTTCAAGGGAATAAAGTTTTTTGAGGAAAATATTGTTCAGTCCTCTCCATGTCAGACTAGCAGTTGACATACCGGTGAACTGTTTACAAAAATGAATGCTGCATCCTATATCCAGCTGACAGATTCCTGCAGTTGGTAATTTATTATTTATTCTTGCTATGAAGAATATGTACATAATCTCTTTATTGCATTCATTTTTGTATAAAAGACAGAATAATTACAATTCTTTTATTTGTGATCACACAACTGACATAGTCCTAGTCATTTAATATAAAAACATTTTACTGATAATCTTGTATGAAATGCTACTGTATAAATAAGAAACTTTCCCTTTGACAACTAAATGATGACCAGTTGGCCTAAATTAATCTTTTTTATTATTATTTATGACAACATGCCTGTTTCTGAACTCAGAAATTCAGAAGTTCTGGAACTAACAGAAAATTCTTTTTAAAAACTAAAAACCAGACTTACAGTACTAGTTGTATATCATGGTTGAAGAGGAAGACAAAACTGCAGTAGAAAAATCCTTGAATACATTTACCAGTGATGGAGAAAGTGTTTTATGGATAGATATTTTCTATTTCAGGTAATAGATGTTCAGCTAGCATAAATCAGCAATGGCAGATCCCTTATTTTCCTAGGCTAAGGATCTAGCCCATATGCTCTACTCCTACATAAAAATGGTTTTCATCCTGATACAAGAAAGAAACAATATTTGCACTCATTTTATAAACTGAAATAATGGGGTGGAAGAAGGATGTTACATAGTATGTCCAAGGTTGCACAAAAAGTATGTATTCAGGTCAAGGCTGTCTGCACAGTTCGCTTATCCCTATAACAATATTGCCCTTACCAAAGTCACTGTATTCAAATTTTCGAAGTAGGACAAACTTGGATTAGGCACCAAGGACTAACCTCTTAGTAACATGAGCAAGTACCTACCTCCCACTAATTATTTAACATGCACAGCAACTAAAAATGAAAGAAATCTGTCTCACCATATTTGGGGAAATGAAAAATGTTTCCTCAAAAAATATCAAGTTGAACTTATCCTCTGATTACTGTCATGTCACAGATGGGCAGAGGGGGCACAAAGAAGTGGTGGATTTTTTTCAAAATTGTACAACAGATCTTTTATCATCGTGGTCCTCTCTGGCTTAAGGTCTGTGTTCCTGTGAATCCATGACAGAGATAATACTATAAAGAAGGGTCCATGTGGTGCTGGGCACACCTGCAGCCCGTACTTTTAATTAGCAGTCACCAACTGACTTCCATGTACGTTAATCACAAAATAGGGGAAGCTAATGCCTTCAAATACAACATGTTACTTTGACTTCAGTCCCTAAATAGATACCTGGATAGGGACGCACAACTCATCCCTAAAGAAGATGTGGCTCTTGGCAAAGGCACGACCACCCAGTCCCAGACAGCGCAAGTGCAGCAGAGTTTCAGACCGTCGCGGCCTGGGCAGCTGAATGCACAGTACATCCCACTTCAGTCATGGGATCCCACAATCTCTTCTGGAACCTACTGCAAAAGTAATCTTTGGGAATATCTTTAAAGTTCTCTAAGTGGAAGATGTGTATGTAACAAAACCCCCAACTTTGTAAGTTGCTCTAACGACTTCCTTAGCAGAGAAGTCGAGGCTTCTTTGGTCTATCTTCTCAATTCTGAGGTCTTCTTCACACCAAGAGATCAATGCGGAATTAAAATTGGAGATACATGAAGGCTTTACACCGTATTCCTCATGTGCGCTGAAGTCAATTGTAATCTATTAATCTTCAATTTGCATGTGATTAAGCTTCAAGAGTGTTCCCTGCCTGCCTATGCTGTATCTCTTTCTTCAGTGCCTATTGCCAGGCATTTTTCAGAATTGATAGTGGCTTATCACTATCAAAAAGCAGCTCAAAGTCCTTAGGAAAATCTTCAGCTTAGCAACCATCCTTTGAAAATTGTAAATCGTACCTGTTTTCCTTCATCTTTATAGCTATTAATACGCATACTTTTCATGACAACAGGATTTGTTTGCGGGGTTATGAGATATCATCTTATCCTTCTCTTTCCTCGTCTCTTAAGCTGTAATTTTCTGTCATATCATAACGGGTTGTCCTGGAAATAGCTTGTCACAAAATGAAAGATTTGTTGCTACTGAAAGAGCACAAACAGCTGTAAAAGAGCAAAAGTTAGATTTCAGCCAAATGTTCTTTAAACAAATGAATACGAAAAAAAAGGAGACCCTAAACAAAGCTTACTTAAGCTGTTTTGTTTCTCCAGTCTTTGCAAAATCTGGGAAGATAAGAAAAGTCCTACAAATGGTTGTAGCTTCAAATAGATTGTGTGGGTGGATAAATATAGGGGAGAACAGTGAGTGATGGAAATAGGATGGGCTTGGGTCTGTACTCAGAAGGAAAACAGATTTATTTTCTAGCAGAAAGCAATTTCCATAAATAAATAGGATGGCTCATCATTACCTGCTTTAAGCATGATTAGGCTAAATATACTTCCAGCAGCCAAAACAAAAAAGAGATCTAAGTTAATTTTCCTTTTCTCTGAAAAGTCTTTGCTGCACTCAGTCGGTGTCAGGCAGGAGGACAGGAGGGGGCCAGGGTCTTGCTCCCACTCTCTGATGTTCAGTCTGTCTTTGGTCCAGGGCAAAGGGGAGCGAAACATGGCAGCTATTTCCAAGGGTGCTCTAATCCTCAGGGTTATTCTGCCACCAGGACATGCCAGAAAGCTCCATGCCATAGCCGTGGTACATGATCAGACATCCCAACGTGTGCCTTTCCCTGGTCCCAGCAGGAGGAGCGGGCAGACCCACAGCCCGCCAGCTCTGTGTTCATCTGTGTGTACGCAAGACTCCCATGTCCTAGGGACATCCCCAAAAGAAGTGACAGACAGCCCCTCTTTCTTTTGTACTAACTGAGCAGGACAATGGATCAAAACTAGAGCGTGGCGTATATAGCACACAGAGGTTAAGTCTATTCAGATTTTTGCAATTGAGCCCCTCCAGGGACAAACAAACCCTTTTTTCTCAGCTACCCAAAAGTCGAGTGATTACAGCCAGTGAAACCAGAAGCATGGTCAAATCCTTCTAGCAGAAAGATAACAGAAGCCTGTAAATATTCCCAAGAAGGTGCATTTTAAATCAATATACTGTGTACAACAGTATTTGGCTTTCCAGTAGTATTTTCTCAACTTTACACAGAAAAGTAAACTCAATCAACACAAACAATGAACAGTTGATGTTTCAGTTATACTTAGTGTGTACAGAAATAAGCTTCCAATATTGCGTCTGGACTTAAAACTTGGTCTTATTCATTATCTTCAGTAAAAGGCTATATTTTTAATCCTCTGAATAATTATTATTATTATTGTGGCTATGTTGCTAATTTATGGCAGTGGCCTGTTGTCCTACCCACAAAAGCCATTGTTAATGCACTGCAAATATATGCTAAAATATTCTACCAGATGATTAGAAGAAAAATTATTATAATTTTGATTTACTTGTTCTAAAGTAAACATCTGTAAACCAATTATAAGATGCACCTTTTTTACAGATTCTGTGAATGGAAAAGACTCACTGATTACCAGTTTTGTCTCCAGTTCTATTTGATGAATAACATTTAATTACAACATAATTAGGTAGCACCTCTGGAAAAATATGCCATGTAATGGTTATAAAGAATGAAAAGAAGTGATCATGCTGTAATTTGAAATACATCACAGCAATTCTTTTCATTAAATTTCTGTGCAAAGGATGTCGCTTATCTTAATTGTCAGTGTCAATACCACAGTCCTACTATTATAGTTTCAAAAAACCTAATTTCTATTCCAAAGTAAAGTCTGTGTTTACTTAAGAAATCATCCCAGACCTGTTTAACTTCAAACATTCAGGGAATCCCATTAGACTACTAAATGTAAGGAAATATAGAATTCTCTGCTTTCTAGAAGCTTTAGACAACACTGGAATTTTCTAGAATAAATCTGATTCAAAACAATATATTCTGCATGTTTGCAGATATGTTTTAGTTTCTAGTGAATAGAAATACCATGAAAAACACCTACATTTACAGTTTTGCAGTTTCCAGTGAGCCGAGGCAGGATCAAGGCCCCAGACGATTGAAAGCATTTAAAGAAAAGCAAAACCAAAAAAGTCCTTGCTGGATTTATGTAGAAAGGAACAAACAAGCAAAGAGGATTTACGAGGCAGAAATCTCAATATAGCCTTTCTTCTTGACCTGATGACTAGGTAGTGAAAGTTGCAACTATAGTTGTGGATAGTCCAGTAACCCCATCTTCAGAGGAGCAACCTTCTCTGAAACAGCTAGGTCCACCCTAGCTCTAAAATATCTTGCATTTTGGCAGTGCGTGTGTTCTGTCACGGTTACTTAAGAAATGCAAGATTTATTTTTTTTTCTTTCTTTTCTCTCTGTGTAATTCACGGTACGAGCCGGTGCTGGGAGACCACCCAGTGCCAAGGAGCAAGACCAGCCCTCTGCAAACTGAGCTATGCATCTCTCACAAGGGCTGGTGCACAGTATTATTTTATATAAAATCCCAGGTCCTGAAAAAATGCCTAAAGATTGCCTATGTGTCACAAGGAACATAAAATAAAGGAATGTTGTTATGCGCTTTTGGATAACTTTAAACCCATTAAAATTGTAAAGGTTCTCAGGCATAAAAACAGTAAGAAGAAAACCAGGCATGTGTAATACTAAAATTTTTATTGCATTACAAGAAACTCAGTAGTAGGTTGACTTTAAGTACCTTGAGCTCAAGTAAACATAAATGTGTGGTTTATCTTTTGCAATTGCAATTGCTTGTGGTTTTAGCACTGTTATGTTTAAAACGCTTTATTGTTAAACTCCTGTCTGAGAAATGCTATCCAAAAATCAAAAAATGTTAAAATTAGGTATGATGTTCAACTGAGGGCATAACAGAGTCAGTTATGAATGGGAAATTGTATTTTTCAAGTTTTTAACACAGATAAATAATGCTAATAGGGAAAAGAGAACATAGAATTACTAAAAATTTTCATTAAAATTATTTGTTCTTTCTTTCTCATGTTCCGAATGAACGAAAATTTTCTGACATGATCCTTCTGGAAAGAAATTACTAAGAAATTATTCTGGAGGGTAACTCCAAGATAAAATGCTGAGATCTATATAGCGTGGAATATAATTATGGTAGAGGAAGGGAATGATCACAGCCATGAAAAAGAAATATAAGCTGCTTTGGAGAATTAAGTGACTTCATCCACAGTAAGTTCAGTACATTTCTCATCAGCATTAATAGGAGTTATACCTGCTCACAGTATGAGTAAATTTAAACAAGTTAATTTTATCCTTCTCAATCCAGGAAGATGATTTTAGGAAATGAAGGATGAAGATTGCTAAGACATCTGTTTTAGGATGAAGATGGCTACCTTGTCCTTGTGCAAAACCCATTAATTCCCTTTCCTTTGTTACCTTTCTGCCAAGTCGAATATTTGTGAATGGCTAAGCCTTGCTCCAGCATAATACTCAGAATATCACTATAGTATAGATTTGGGTTTAAATAAGAAGGAGGTAGTAAGCTTCCAAATCTGTCTGCAAAAGATACTGGTCTGAAACAAAACAAGCTTTGAATGAACAAACTTATTTTAGAAGGTAATATACCATCATTTTGGAAAGACCAGCCCCACTGATCTTACGAGATTGGCCTGAGGCAGTATCTTGCATTTTACACTTTGCACCACCTCCAGGTCTATATTCAATAAGCCTCTGTCCTTCTTTAACAGCTTTTCAGTATCTTGGTCAGAGTTGTTCTCTCTTTGTTTGTTATTATAGCACACATAATTCTAGTCAGATTTACTGCAGTTGGAAAAGCAACAGTGATTCAGAGTTCATAATCACGTCAGTGACACCTGACTCATTCCGTTTAAACGACATTTCCCTTTCTCATGATTACTTCTGCCAACAGCTTAAAAAAAAAAAAAAATTCAACTTACTGGCAAAATCTCCACAAATCATAAAAGTTTCAAACTACATTACAACAGACCCCTGTTCTCTCTTCAATTTTAGCAGCTTCAGCATAACATAGAAGTTCAAGAAAACACCATACACACCATACCTGAGAACTCAGAGGTAAATATTGAGTTCTGAGACAGATTTCTCCCAGGCAGAAGAAAAACAGTGTCAGTGTTTTAGCTTTGTGGCTGTGTTCTTGAAAATCTTTCTTTTCTGAAATATTAGCTCTTTATGAGTCACATTAATCCCTGCTGCAAGTTCTGTTTGTATACAAAGAAAAATCCTGCCCTAAGTCATGCAAAAATCACATTCAATCAGATTACATTCTGCAGATGTTAAATATATCATATGACATAAATCAGTGGCGATCTATGTAGAGCAATACGTGTTTCCAGGGTAAGAATTTAAAATAAAGACATCTTGGTTTAGGTTCAGATAAGTAGCAAGTATAACAGGAAATAAAATGGCCAGATAGTGCTTAACAGCATGTACTCTAAAGAACCGCTTACAACCGAGAATGAAATTTTAATGAGGTAAAGGTTAATTGGAAAACATACCTTTTCTATCTAACCTTCCAAATTTAATTAAATATCACAAAACCAGCAAAGACTCAGTATGCTTTGTCAGAGCAGCACTAGTCTGATTAAAAGGAACAGTTCTTGAGTTCGGTTCTGCTTTCACCTTTCTGAAGTAACTCTTCTGTAGCCAGTTATCTCTCGCTACCAATAAAATGTCTTCCTTCTCCTGAAAGCTCGCAGGTACATCACCCACCCAGCTTCTCTCTACAAGAAAAGAGCTGAGCCAGATCCAAGCTAGGAGTTCAAACCTGCCTATTTGCATCTGGAAGTCAACTGGAATGAGAATCATCTTTGCAGTATGCCTAAGAGGAAAGAAATCAGAACAGTGCTTTTCACCACCCAAACTTCACCATTCCTAGTCTCTGTAAAATGAGGGAAATAAAAGAACCTGCAGTATCTAGGGGTCAAATCTTTCTTTCAGTATTTATTTGTCTGGAATTTAATAATGCCATGACGAAGATTGAAGTTCTGTGATTTGGGGAATTTAAAGACTTCAAACTGTCTTTTTTTAAATACTCTATCTAAATAAATAATAATACAACACAGAAAGAGGTTGCAATAAAAGTCATGTCAAAATAAAAATAAAAAATAAAAACATTAATTCCAAAAATAGCGAACAGTGAATGTTACAACTCTGCACGAATATTTTAGTTTGTTCAAATTCTCCAAACCCAAAAATCTGGTGAGTATTTTAGTGTGTTCCACAGAGCTTTTCAATTTGCCAGAGCTTTGTTTTTCCACAAAGAAGGGTCCACCAAAGTATCTACCACCCAGTTTTCACCCTGTCTTGGAGATAAATTGAATTTTTTTATGACCAAATAAAGCACATCAGGATTTCTATCTGCCTTTAGCATTAACCTTCCCAATACTTCTGCCTAGCTTTTACAGTCACATTCCAATTTCCAGCTCTGTCTTTTTCAAAGCCCTGGAGAAGAAATAATTTACAGTAACCATTTATACCAGGGCAGAGCGAGGTCCGTGTTGCAGTGATGACTGTGATGTTAGAGCAAGGACTGAGCCAAAGGTCCACTCCAACCCTCAGTCCATTTTAACTCTTCCTAATCCACCAGATTTGGAGAGTAACTGTGCAGCAGAAACTATCATCACTTGCACTCTAGATAATTATCAAACAGGATGGCCTTATCCAGATTGCCTGTTAGGACTGGTCCCTCCCTTTTTCCAACACCTGAGCAAGACTCCAGCATGGGCTGAGAGGTGGCTTGCAAAAGCAAAACCACCCCAGGGACCACCATGACAAGTCAACAGTGTAGCTAGCCAGGTTCCAGGCCCCAGGAACATTTCCTACCACCACTTGGCTTACTCGTATGGATACAGTGATAACAGCATCCAACAAGGCAGGGACAGCTTCAAACAGGCAAGGAGGCAGCCAGGCACCTGTTTGGACAAAAAGTGAAGCCAAATGCAATAGCAAGCAAGCTCTGCAACCATTAGGCCATTGCAGGTCCACAGCCAAGTCATGGCATAGGACAAATTTGTTGTAAGTTGTCCACAAAAGGAACTTCAGATAAATTCATACCGTTTTGGTTTTCCCCACATTCAGTGTAAATTACACAGCTATACATGCATCCTTTAAATAATTCAGGAACTACCTTTTTCATTTAAAAAGAAATTGTTATGCTTAGCTGCTCATTCATTTCACTAAGCTTCTCACCAGTGAAAAACTGTAGAGAAATTTAAAAAAAAAAAAACATTTCCAGTACAAGGAGTCTTGGAAGTGTGCCAGAGTCTTTTCCTCTGCCATCCTATCTCTATTCATGATTTTAACCATACACTTAATGAGACTGAGATTCACCTCAAAAATTCTTCTTGCAGCTGTCAAGCATTCCTTTTCCTTAAGCTCATCTGAATTCTCCGCGTAGCACCGTTTCTGCAGTGAAGTTCCCCCATGACGTGCTGACTCTCTGATTGACAGGCAGCACACACATGCCAAGAAGAATGTCAAAGAACACGACATGATAAAACCAAATGTAGCTTAATACAGTTATGATAATGCCAAACCACTTTAAATTCTCTGTACCTTTGACAGACTAGCCATGTATTGAATGTCTTTCAGAGCTGTGCATCTGCCTAGAAAAACTTAGTTTCTCTAGCCCTTGAAGGAGATAAATACCACCTGTATTTTAGACCAGGTTTAAACTAAAGCTAAGTAAATCAGGTTTTGTTGATGAGTAAGATGTTTATTGCGATCTTTCAGACTTACAAGCTTGTATTTCATTGCATATCTAAGGTGTGATGTGAAGGTTACCTAACTTAAATAGCATTCTTATTAAAGCTTGTTAAATGGTAAAGACCTGACATAAATATATTCACAGTTGATAAGATTACTTGTAGTCATACTTGCAGTCAATAACAAGAAAAAAAAATTCATTATTTCCTAGAAGATTATTCATCAAAACTTGATTGTAGAAGTAACTATTTCAGATTTCCCTGTCATTCAAGCAAGGAGAAGGCACCTAAAAGACGACTTCAGCAGGGAGCAGGCACCTAAAAGATGACTTCAGCAGGGAGCACAAAACACTACGAAAGAATAGTTAAGTAAACAATTCCTAAAGAATCATAGAATCATTATGGTTGGAAGAGACCTCAAAGATCATCAAGTTCAACTGTACACCCAACGCCACCATGCCCACTAAACCCACTAAACCATGTCTTGAAGCGCCACATCTAAATGTTTTTGAACACCTCCAGGGATGGTGACTCCACCACCTCCCTGGGGAGCCCATTCCAATGCCTAACAACCCTTACAGTGAAGAAGTTCTTCCTAATATCCAACCTGAACCTCCCCTGGCGCAACTTGAGACCATTTCCTCTTGTCCTATCGCTAATTACCGGGGAGAAGAGACCAACCCCCACCTGGCTACAACCTCCTTTCAGGTCATTGTAGAGGGCGATTAGGTCTCCCCTCAGCCTCCTTTTCTCCAGAAAAAAAGAGCTCACAGACTAAAAATTTTTCACTCAAGCAAAAGTATTTGTTTCCAAAGACAAGTATGTTGGGAAAGTTTAGGGGTCATTTATAGCCACCACTTTGAATGCTGCTATGTAATTGTTTTTTCTACACAGCGATGCCATCGTGCAGCACAGAGAGTATGAACCTACAGCATGTTTGTTACTCCTTCTGACCTTCTGTGGACGCATCTGAGTTGACGTTAAGCCACACAGTGTACTACTAAACAACAGAGGTGCTTTACAGCATGAAAACATGTGGCATGCCTAGCAGCGTGGCACAAAGACGTGTGAGTGGTTTGGGGAGGCAAAGCCTCCTGAGAGGGTGCTGGAGGTGCACGTGGTGGGAGCCAAACCCGATACTGCTGTTGGGCACGGTATTCTCTGAGTCATACCCCAAAAACATCTCAGAAAGTGCCAACACAGAACAAAACATGTAGGGGGGCATGCAGGGGGCATAAACAGTCCGAATGGCCAGTAGACCAGTGTTTGAAATAACTCCCCATCTCTCTTCTATTTAGCAGTACAGAAAGAGGCTGAGAATTCAAAAGTTCACTGGCCTTTGCAGAAAGACTATATGAGCTAGTAATGAACTAAATTACCTCCATCTACATTCTGGCTCTGGCTTTTGTCCATAGACTGTCTGGCTACAGCAAAATATCAAGCCCAGCTAAGATTATGCCTTTGCTCAAGAACTCCCTTGCACTGTAATAAACACTGCATTTTGAGCAGATGACACTAGAAGAACAGCATCTCTGAAACAAAAATATAAAAGACCCAAAACCTGACAGCCTACTATGTGAGGATTAATTTTTCATCCAAAATCGGAATTTTTTCATTCGAAAAGTTGAATACAGCAGTTTTCAGTCAAGCCAAACTGACTGTCCTTATACGCACTTGTAGTTATGAGACAGTTCACGGTTCCACCATTTTTTCTATAATGTCTCAAGGGAAGTCTCCAAAATTCTCTGTCATCCAAGTTGCCTGGCAGGACGACATCTTCTCTGTGGGAGCATAGCACTGATCTTCACTGTTTTCTCACAGCATCTCATCCAACACAAAGTCCGAGCTAGTCTCTCCCCAAGAAGCAACTGAGTAAGAGGTTCTGGGAGAGTTTCACTAAACCATTAGAGAACCGTTTGAATACCAAGACAACCCAAAAGGTAATCATCTACTTGGGAATTAAAAAAAATATATTTTTCTTGACATACTAAAACACTTGTTAATCTAGACTTTTCTAGATTAAACACCTCTTCTGACAAAAGCAAATCACACATGCATTTTTTAACTTGATGGGATTTCTTTGCTAGTTTTACTAAACATGACTTTTACTAAACATGACATTAGTAAGCATGACTTTTACCCTGAAAAATTCTACTGACTCAAAAAAGAACAAGTCTTTGTTGCTAACATTGTATGAAAAATTGGGCACCCCAATACACAGTGGTTTGCAGTGTTTAGATATCACCCGTCTCCCTACGCCTGAGTCTTGGTTAGTTTCTCATTCCTCCCATCATACTCGCTGACTACTGCTGCTTTTACCTTAGAAACATTGAGAAGATTCATCTTTTTTTTCTTTACGAGGCTGAGCCAGTTACTCAGAACACAGCAGTTTCCAGAAATATTCCTTAATCACACTCATTGCAAAAATAATGGCTTAATTTGATAAATACCTTTAATTTGAAACTTTCAGTAAAATGCTGAATTCCCACTGACAACTGCAGAAGAAACACATCTAACAATACTCTGCAATAAGGAGATTTTTTTTCCTTTGTTCATTACTATGCCTTAATTTCTACTTTGGGATCTGCTGTTTCTTGGGTGAAAGAAAAGCAAAATATCGCAGAGAGAGGTGCAACACATAGGCATGGTATGAAGTCACAGACTGTGCTTGCTATATAATTGGAAATTTTCAAGATGAAAAAGTAAAACAATGGGGATGAGAGCATTCCTTACAGATTCATTGTAGAAATTGAAACCAGCATCTTATTCAAATGAAGACTAAGTTCAGCACGAGGAAACTGCTGCCTAAGAGACCTAGTGAAGATTAAAGCAGATCAGCTAATACCAGCTGAAACTGCAGTATTTTGAATTCAGCTGGGTTATTCTTGACTTGTGCCTTTAACAGGTTATGTTCACATTGGTTCTTTCTTGCAATCTGAGTTACATAAATTGCTACGCAAGCACAAGATAATGTTTTCAAATAGACTTATTGGCACATTAATCTATAGCACTATAATCGGCCTGAAGATCAGATTTTTTTTTTTCATTAAGCAGTGAATGTCAGCTCTTTTGGGCATACAAGGTGTCATCAACTTTATGCCAGCTTTGCTGACTCATATAAACATCTACACTTGTAAGCATTAATTTTCTTAGAGCTACAGCACATTACGTACTAAAGGGGATCAGAAGTAAGCAGAATCGTCTGGAAAATATAGTCTAAATTTATATTGCTTCTGTTGAGAGGATTAATTTAACTGGCTGGAGATAGAATATATATTAAGCCATTAATGTTTATAAATCTAGAGACACAAAATAACTCATTTTATACCAGCTATCATTACCACGCTCCTTTTGTTTATATGAGCTCAAAATGCTCTGTTACCTCAATGTTGAGACTATCCTGAAATTATTAAGTACCTTTACGTTCAAGGGAAAATGCATCTCGTGAGTCCGAACTTTCTGAAGATTTGAGAAAAATCGAACGTTTCGTTTGTTAGTTGAACAGCACGCGCTGACAGAAAACAAACTGCAGCTTCCTTTTCTAAGGAGATGTGCTCTTATCTTTTTTGATGGCAAGGTATACAGACAGGAATATCTGAACTTAAGCTACAATTTCAAAGTCTGAGCTGCTCAAGTGCTATTTCATCAAATCCTAAGCAGCTCCCTCATTTACGGAATGCTCCCCAAGGGTATCGCAGATGGACAACTCCCCTTTCACTGCAGTGTAACACCGGGAGGAGAGAGTTGGGTCACGTTGGCAGCCTCCCTCTTCTTCCCAAGGCATGTGAGCAGCAAAGAAACATCAGAAGAGACAGCAAAACTGCACCGTAGTGAAAGGATCAGGAAAAAAATAGCTTCAGTCTTGGGGAGAGTCTTAAAATACTGAAATAGAATATTTTATAAAGATACATTCCTTGAGAAATAATTATTCCATTTCTTTGTCTTTGGAAATGGACATAGATAAAATTTCATACAGAGATTTACCTCTCTGTCAGAGAGGAGAAAGGTTGAATTCTGTGTAAATTGATAGATGGCTGGGTTTAGCATCTATGTGTAGATTTATTGATGTGGTTTTATGATGCTTTCACTGCTGCTGAAATCTAATTTCGGTAAGTCTTGAAAGTAAAGCTTTTGAATTACATACTGTCTCCTGCTGCCCAAAAGCCAAACAGCAGACCTAGTTAGTTAACTACTGAAGACAAGGAGCTACTCAGCTCACCCTGTCAGGTGCAGAATAGATCCTGATTTTATTTATCTTTCTTATTGCATTGGCTTCACTCATATTTACCCTTTAAAACTACGTTAGAAAAAATATAAGTGCATTTAGGTGCTTCAGGGAAATGGTAATGGAATACTGAGCCATTTCTTTTTAAGGTCATCAGAACAAAACTGGCATGGGTTAGCCTTTATTCCTCACAGCTATACAAATTAAGCTGACAGCCTCCATCTTTTACATGTGGACTTCCTTCTGTGAGCATCAGTAGTGAACAGAAACATCTGGTAAGTATGAACAGTGTCTCACCTGAATTCCAGCTTTTCTGGTATTATTTCAATAGTTCTTGATTTGATGACTCACTATAATTTTTTATATTTTCACAGCTTTATGATTATAATAGAATAAAAATATCTAGATTCTCACTGCCAAGAACATTCAAACTGACATTAATACCTGTTCTTTGCACACTCCTAATGATAAGCTGACTGGAAGAGCAACCAGCACATGTACGCCTTTTTAAAAAACAGCTATTTTAACAGCAATCAGGTATCTATTAAACCACTTAAATGCAATTTTAAAAATCTCCTGAAGAAGAGTCCTTAAGACTACACAAGTTCAGTGAAGTGTCATATGAGTGTTATGAGAAATACATTTTAAACTTTAAGCAATATGTTAAAGAATTCAATGGACCAAGAGTAAATTTCACTGCATCTGTACACCAAGCAAATATCAGTTTATACTGGTATTTGTAAATCTATACAGTGAGGAACATACTAGAGCAACACTAGAGCCCCAGTGCTTAGTCTGAGAAAAATCAACTCAGCCTTGGAAACTTTCCATTAGGAATTTGGCAGAACAGTGTGCTGGGATTCAGCGAATAACAGGAGTGCCGGTCCGCTACTGACGTCTTGGAACGGAGGTGTTACGTCCATTCTGTTACCGATCGTGCATTTGCTGCTCTCAATGAAACAGGGACCAAATAGAAATCTGAGTCACACAGAAAAGAGAGCTTAAGCTCAATTGCCTTCCAGTCTCAGTTTTACAACTAAGCAAGGGTGAATGCAGTCTTGAGACCAATACTACCCCACTGCTGTCTTATGACCTAAGCAGTCCTAACAAGTCCTAACTAACAAGTCAAGGAAGAACCACTCTCTGTGAATTCCTGTGACCACATTAAATGTTTCCTTGTGAAGACAAGACACACAGAGGAATCTGAGTGACACAACCTCAGCTTTGTAATATTCACAGCTAAGATGACACATGCAGTCCCATGCAGGGCGCCTAAGCAGCCTGTTCAACACAGAAGCCTACAAGATAGGGGAAAAAAAGGTTGATGCCCAACAATTCATGAATATGTCCATGCAGAGATGTGACTGATCAGATCATATCAAAGGACCCCAGCTGTTGGAAGATCCAGGTCTTCACAGACCAGATAGCATTTTATCCGGTTAAAGCATCTCGTGCAGCCTCCCGAAGTGTTAGGCTATAGGGTGGGGGATAGGAAGCACCATTTCCTCCTTCTTTTAGGCTTAAATGCCACGCTGCATGCAAACTGTCAGCTTGTCAGATCATGCCAACAAGACAGGAAAGCAAATGCATAGTTAGTGAACCCCAACACAAAGCCACCAAGGTACAAAACCAAAATTCTCAACACTTAAGATTTAAGTGGTCGGGGAAGAGTGCTGGCAGAAATGCAGCCAGAGCCCCTAGATGCTCTGATGATCAGGTAATGCCTGACCAAGGCTTTTGAAGGTCTAGTTGTGAGACTGCAGTGACCAGTGTATCCCTGCTCATCCCTGTTCAGATGTGTCGCTGGTGGTGGGCCAAGTAGGAAGTTTATGGACTGCAATTCTTGAAAAAATGTAATGTTGGCTACCTGGATGAGCATGTTTAAAAATAATCTTCCACAGTCACAAGGAAATACAGAACAGGTGCACCTGTTTCTTTCGTCATACACTCATTTCATTGAGGAATATTATCCAATTTACAACAGAGTCTATAAACCCGGGACCTTATCAGAGATCAGTACAAGGGACTAAATTGATCTGAGCTAACTTTAGGGATAAACTGATGTATCTCTGATTCACATCAGTACCCTCAAAGGAGGGTTAGATTTCCAGAATATCTGTGTGAACCTCAAATATACATCAACCATAAGAAGTAGAACACTGTAATAAGTAATTTGGAAAGAAAAGAGAACATTTCTCCAGGCAGTTTGCTGATAGACTGTGAAATTTGTTTCTGCAGGGATTACTGTGTCTTATATCGGACTTTGAAAGGAAGTAATCATTTTCAGAAAAAAAATAAAATTTATTTCTGATGGGACAAATGTGAGTAATGGGCAGGAGCTGATGACATTGGATTAAAAATGGAATTTCGCCCTTATGGAAACCTTCATACTGTTGGCAAGCTATGTTATGTCTGTCCTCTCCCTTCTGCTGAAGCATTAGACAAAGCAACTGCTGGAAATAGAATAATGGACCTGAAGGACCAAAAACCCAATCTGGTGGAGCAGATTGTGTTTTTGTATTCACAGCTATTTAACAAACCACACTGTGAATCAAGTCTGCAAAATCAGTACCTTGATAACCTTTAAACAGGATTTTATATTGGCCAGATGGATCATGGCAGAGTCTAGTCAAGACTGGGGTCTCATTCTGCTAGGTAATCAACAAACACGAGAAATTAAGGCTGGGAGGGGAAAAAAACATGGCACTTATAGTGTGCTATTAAACATAGTGCAGAAGCATCTGAACAAGCAGAAAGAAATTATCCCTGTAACTTGAACCAGAGCAGCCACCTCTGCAACCTAATGAGAACTTGTACCTATGGATCTCTAATCCTTAAGGCCCAGCTCCTCCTGGGCTCTCAGTCCTCTATTATCGTGGAATCATAGAATCATGGAATAGTTTGGGTTGGAAATTATATTTAAAGGTCATCTAGTCCAACCCCCCGCTGTAATGAGCAGGGACATCTTCAACTCGATGAGGTTGCTCAGAGCCTCGTCCAGCCTGACCTTCAATGTTGCTAGGGACGGAGCTTCTACCACCTCTCTGGGCAACCTGTTCCAGTGTTTCACCACCCTCATCGCAAAAAATTTCTTCCTTATATCTAGTCTAAGTTTGAAGTCATTACCTCTTGTCCTATCACAACAGGACCTGCTAAAAAAGCCTGTCCCTATCTTTCTTATAAGCCCCCTT
>NW_009606718.1:0-3832 GCF_000690535.1 Cariama cristata | reverse complement strand
TATATAAAAAAACTTGTGCTGCTAGGAGTCACTAATTTAGGCCACAGAAAGGCTCCCAAGGCTGAGGTCCAGCCCAACAGTTAGGCAAAATAAGCAGCGCAAAGAACAAACATGACTACATAGGGAAGCTGGACATTGTGTGGGGGAGAGAAAAGAAAAAAGAGGCCATAGCAGTAAGAGTCTTTCATAGGAGGATGGCTTGCTGCTCTCTACTAACTGCTAGTAAAGGCCAACCATTTTTCCAGACCCTGCCAACCAAACCATCCTCATGCAGCCAAGCATCACAAGACCAGTTTTGCATATGGAGCAGGAAAGGAAGGGAAAGGTTTAAAGGATACATATAGCAACTGCTCTGTAGGGATCACTGTGCTACACCACAGGCTTGGGATGCAGCTGGGTATCAGGTGGTACCAGCCACACCAGCCTCTGTTAATTTGCTTCCTCCCACTTGCTTAGATAATTTGGATTATCTACAGGCCCTGGGCCAACACAGCCCACGCTCCAGGTCACATTGCACAGCCTCGGCATGGGAGCCGCACTCAAACTACTCCTGGGCTGCAGCTCGCCCAACAGCCACATGCTGCTCACCAATGCGTTGATTTAATCAACTAAAATATGTTCTTGCAGAGATGAGTTAAAGCCAGATAAAGCTGCTATTTACTGTTTAAATTTAAAAGGAAAACCAAAAAAACCCGCAGAATACTGCTTTTCAATGGGTAATTAGCATTAAAAGGCATGTTTTCTTGTTATTTTAAGGCTGACTATCCTATTTTGATCATGTAACTTTAGGCCAGTCAATCATGGCACAGCAGAAATTTGAGTGAGCTAACACTGCATACAACCTGCACTTAAAAACCCCAAATGATGATGAGCTATCCACTTCAAAACCCATTAGAATAAGCTGACTCACAGAAGCAGAAAAATGACTGTACCAACATATTTTCTCCCTCTATCTTTATAGCGTATGTCAGACAGCTTTTCATAAAAAGCTGCCAGGTTGAGCTCAGAGTTGATACTCTCTTTGCTACAGTCCATAAAGTTTAGGAGTCTGGAATATCTGCAAGGGCAATACTGCGTAGATGTTCCCACACCCGATGCTTTAGGGGTCAGGTCAAGTTGAACCCAGGGGCAGCAGCAGCTGGTTGTCACAGAAGCTACATTCTGCTGATCAGCTCACAGGCTATGGACCATCCCCATGAGAAGCCAAGCAAGCCACCTCCACAAAGCCCATGCAGGCTCCTGAAGGCACTCTGAATGGTGGCAACATCCCCAAGAACTGAAGTATATCTACATTTTAAAAATAGAAGCGTGACAATATGGCACACTGTCCCACTTCAAACACCACAGCTGGTTGAAAGATTCCTTACAGCCCACCATCATCAGGAAGATAACCTGAAGCTACAGCCTTCAGCAATTAAGTTTGAGTGAGTTCATCTATCAAAACTAGGGACACAACCAGCCAGCAAATAAAAACTATGTCAATGTGTCACAGAGCATGACTTCCAAAAGGCAGCCCTTCAATTGGCCAAGGTCTTCGAATACTTAGTTCTAGGAACAAGCACATCCTACCTAGCCTACCCTGTCACAGCAGGTGCAAAACACAAGTATCCAACATCCACACCCAGACAGCACTTGGAATCAATGTCCACAAACGGTCAAGGAAGAGAAACTGAAGCCAGTTTGCTCTAACTTCTTACTCATCCCACCTGCTCTGATGGCATCAAGCTGTCATCTGAAGTCTGAGACCCATCCAAGCAGGCTTCTCAAAGAGGGCCCCTATATACAGCATTCAACAAGCATTCAGCCTGGATTTGCCTAATGCAGGCACGTCCAGCACAAAGCACTGAAAACGCCTGCAAACTCTCAGCTAGACACACACAGAACAGCAGAAGGACAACAGCAAAGACTTGGCTGAGGGCCAATGCAGCCAAGAACGACATGCACATCTCAACGGCACAGTACTTTCCTTTTCACAGGTTAAAGCAGAGCCTTTGCATCCATCTGGATCAGATTCACCCATTTCAACTCACTTTTTTAAAATCAGCTGAGGAGCCCAAGTAGGTATATTTGTACTGACGCTATCCAAAGCGTGTCCCTCTGCCACCAGCTAACAGAAGCCTTGTGAACAGAGGGGAACAGTGATACCATGCCCTTCCTACCATGGCATCAATAAAAAAAAAGGGTGGGGTGGTTTGTTTTTTTCAGTCAGTGTTATCAATGATTGAATATCCCAGTCCCTACAGTTTTAATTTTTTTTTTTTTTTTTTTTTTATCCTTTCAGGCTTTTCATGCCAAAAAGTCTCCCTTTTTTACAGTCAAGGAAAGCTTTGCCTGCTAAGAAAACACAGCCAGGACTTCACAGGGCAGATGCTGGGGCATTTTACAAGCATCCTAAATTCAAACGGACACTAAGAATTTTGTTTGACGTTAATTTTAGAACGCTGCCAAACTCTCCTTCATTAAAAAATCAGAAAGATATTGCAATGCTCAGAGGACAGGTTGTCTGCCATAAGCACCCACCTGGACTTCTGTCACAGTTCAAATACAGCAGTGACACCAGTTGAAGCAGTGTTATAAAGGTAATAAGGCCGCCTCTACTGAATCATCAGTCCAAATTTGACAGTGGTAAGCATCATCATGGGGTCCGTCAGGGGAGACTTTGCCCTTTACATTTGAACAAAGGAGGGAAATGTTTGGAAACTTTTGCTTAACAGCCAGACTATAACTTGTACTTACCAATACCTTAATGGCGAGTATATTTGAAAGGAAACATGCACCCAAGTGAGGAAGAACTGAACTGCCCCCAACTGAAACCTTTTCAAATTTTGTAGAGGATTAAATCAGCCCCTGCTACTGTCCCTAAGAATGAACAAGAAAACCCCCACAGACCAAACTACAGCCACCCTTCTCCTAATAGCAATCTATATCATGTGGTGAGACAGCCACTAGCGATTTAAATTCTAACACATTTTTACAAACACTGCAAAAATCTAGAAAGAGCCCTGAAATATGCATTGGCTTTGTGACAGTCTCAGTACTGATGAGCATGACGGTTACAGAGAAAGTCAGTTGTGCTCCCACCTGACTCACCTGCAAGGTAAAGTGCCAGCTGAATCCTGGGGACAGGCACCAGAAAGAGTGATACTGCTGCAGAGGTTTAATTTATTTTAGTCAGAGTTCAAGTGCACAATTTATTCAGCACAACCTAACAAATGTATTTGCCATTAAATATCTTATTACAACATCTGCGAATTAAGCACTGGGAGTATAGCAAGAAGCAGCTGAACATTAAAGGAAGAATAGATGAGCAGTTTCAGAATACAATACAGCTTTCAGTGACAAAAGGAAAACAGAAGTGATTTATTTATAGCAACCACTTAAAGACAGCACAGTGCAACTACTTGGGGGAAGGGGAAAATTAATCAGCCTTCATTCCAGAGGTCTCTCAGTGAGCCTCTTACGAAAGTTGTTCTGGCTAAACAGCATTCTGGCCAGCTATTATAGTGTTGATCAGGGGGTGGGGGCAAGTGTTAACTACACAACACATCTACATTTGTAGTAAAACTGCAAGGGACAACTGAAAGAAAAAAAATGCCATTTTGCTTTCTAAATAGTGATATTTAGAAGATATAGCGACAGGATAACCACCTACCTGAATTTTACACCTACTAATAAAAAGTATGGTTCTTATAATTCAATCCAGAAGAAATATTTCTTTTCCTTTCTCTTCACCTCTCTCCACGGGAAGGGAGGAACTGAGTGGTGTGAGGTGGCTAGGTTCAGCTCTACCTTTAAGTCCCTCTAAATCAGTTTCCACAATGTATCTACTGTT
>NW_009606717.1:0-6519 GCF_000690535.1 Cariama cristata | reverse complement strand
GCCGGCCCAGCCTTAAACGGTGACAGATGTAAATGAAGGAAGAATATAAACCCAGTTATTTCTGAGACAGTTATCCAAAAGGTGCAGTCGTCTTCCTTCCTATAGAAGTCATTTACTCTGCAAGTTCTGTTGTACGCTGAAGTGTGGCATTTTACCATTGTGTTCCTTGGTATCTGAACATGGCTTCCTAAAAATTGGTGGATGTATAAATACACATATAGTCCATAGCTGCATAATTATGTCATTTGAATATAGGTGCAGTCGGTATTTACTTGAGATGCTTACTCGATGCTCTGGTTTGCCTGCTTTGGCTCAGAAACCCATTTCTGTACATGCAAGAAGATTGTGGTATATACTAATAAGAAAAGCGGTTACTGTCAATATCATTGTCACAACTACATGGATGAACTACCTTCACAGTTCATTTTGATAGATGCAGTTTAAAAAAATACTTCTGTTCCCTTTACAGGGAGGAGTTGCTAGCATTGGAAAACTGAAATTCAGTGTAGAAGGGCTTTATTATTAACTCTTCTCTGCTTGTTTTTATGTTTCTCCCAAAGCACTGGTTCATGCAGCAAATTGGGGATTATCAGGAAAGAAAATGACATAGGTAACACCACCTGGATAGGATTGTGGGCTTTTGTTCCCCCACCCGTACATTTTAAACACAATGCTACTACTACTTTAATTTAAAGCCTGCTGTTTCAGTCACAAGTTACATTGTAAAGATGGTCTCTGGTGATGTAAATGGGATTTTATATGATCTGATACAAACTATACCTGTCATAGATGACATTTTTATGAATAATTTTGCTTTTATCATCCTTTAAGAGAATAAAGCAGACATGTTTACTTTTTTTAGTCTTCTTTTTTTTTTCCTTACTGAAGCACTCCCTTCTGGAAATCTTGGATATTGCTTTGGACAAAAGTAGAACAGATTCTCACTAGCTCTTCAGTTAATCTGGGCTTGTCTACTTTTTAAATGTCACATAAGGTAAAAATCATAGCAAAATAAAAGCATTTCAGAACATTGAGTTGAGTAGTTATTGAGAGGGTAGCCAGAACTTTTACAGTTGAGCTCTAAAATATAAACTACAGTTGGACTGCATTGAGCATGACAGTAATTTTAAAAGCCACATAATGAATACAAAACACAGTTCCATTTTTACCAGTGTATGTTTTTTATTTCCTAGAAAGTTTAATAGTCAAAGGAAATGTTCACTTTTGTACTTACCTGACCCATTGTTTATGTGCATATGAAAGCTTTTCATTTTTAATGCTACTTTGCATAATAAGCAAAATTTTTGGTAGTTATCTGTGGAATCTCGTTTTCAACACATTCCAGATTTGTTACGCAGAAAACTCAGTACAGTGCTTTGAGAAAAAATTAATGTATGTAGCAGAAGGGGCATGGCTAGCTCATTCCTTTGGGAACGGGTAGTGTAACAGCTCCTAAGAGAAAATTTTATGTTTTCTGTCACCTCTGCCTAAATTAAAACCAGTGCCATTATGACTAAATAGATTGTTAAATAACAGGCGAAGCTTTCCTTCACCTGTGTGCCTAAAAATATTATCAGATTGCTAGGTTTTCAAAATACACAGCATTGGTTACAGAAGCATCTAATGCATGTGTCTATATTATAAACAGAAAAGAAATAGTGAATGACAAACTTATACTGAATTGTGGGAAGCGTGATGCTAGTAGCAAAAATAAAAATAGATAATGTAGAGTATGACTTTGGGGTTTATTTTAAAGTTTCAGAAATTTGAATTCCAGTTCCCAGGAAAAGTCAATGTACTTTAATGGTCATGATTCATCATCGAGATGGGAATTTGAGATGGAGGTGAATGAAAAGTACTGTGAAAGTGCTTTGTCATCCAGATCTGTTCAGTAGATGCCAGCACTGAACACTAAACCATTGTTCTGTCACACATAGGTAAAATTTTTAATAGTAGATGACAGTCTCAAGTATAGTTTGGCCTCCTCTTAGCACATCTGCATTTTTCAGTGTGCACTAAAAATAAAACTTCTGAAAATATGCTTTCATTTTGGCATTATCTCAGGTGAGAGGAATTAATTTATTTTCTTTAAAATACCTTAACTTCAGCGTTGTCTTCTACCAGTTAACTCCATCTGTAGCTGAAATCTTATGTACTTAACATCTGTACAAACATGTGCACTTTTTGCTAGGTACGTGAAGTTGTAATGGAAATTTTTAGTTTATGTTACCTATATAAACATGGTGATAAAAGTCTGGTGCTGTCTATTATCAGATCCTGTTTAATATCTCTGATGTCAACCATTTAGATTGAAGTATTCCGTTATTGCTGTCTGTCTCAAACAATAGCTTTTTTGTTGCTTTTAATTTTTAATGTTTCTGCTAGTACACTATGGCCACCCCTGAAACAGACATTAGGAAGAAAACATGATTTTACTCATGTTAAAAATGCTGCAGTCATTTTACTGAAAGCTTTTTATATCACAGTCTTGGATGTAGTATTGGTGGTTCATGCAGTGAGGTTATCACTAGAACATACTGCAACAAAAAAAATGATTTCTCCCGTGTTTGACACAGTAAAAATCTCCAAGCAATCGGTGATTGATATAGTGGGTGGGCAATTCTTGGGAGTTTGGTAGGATTCTGAAGATGCCAGTCGCACTCAGTAGACGCAGGCTTGAGGACAACCAGAACAGAGTAGATGCCCAGTGTATATGCTTTTTCTTTGCTCCGTGCACTTTTGTTGATGTGAAAGTGGGGATAACTTTCTTCTTGTGCTCTTGGCTCTTCTTGGCTCCTTGAGCGGTCCTCCAAGTAGCATCCAAGGAAAGGTAGGTAAAGAAGTGAAAGAGGCCTGGGGAGTGGGACAATGGAAGAGGCCAACAATATGAGGAAGAAAGGGAGGACAGAGGCAGCAGCAGGTGATAGAGGACAGGTTAGTGAGAACAATTGAACACTGAAGGAGAAAGAATGGGAGGAAAAAGGGATAGGAGCACAAGCACAAAATGATCTCTTAGAAGCTACGTAATAATCCTCTGTAAGGTGGGGAGTTGCATCCGGGAATGTCTGGTATTTAATGTCTTGTCATTACATTTGTGTATGTCTTACACTGCTGCTCCTTTTTAGTCCATGTGGAGAATAACACTACTTCTAGTACCAATTAAAACAAGTGAGAGAGATCTGAGAAGACTGAACTTTCTATGGTTCCAGTAAGTGGAACTTTTTGTTTAACTTGCCTTTTTAAGTAAGACAGCATATTGGAGTATAAATGTATATTAAAGGAAAATCTGCAAATATGAACAAAATTAGTCAAAAGAAGGTTTGTAGGTAGAAACAGTCTGTAGTGTGGGATAATTTTGATATTTGTTTATCTAGTTGTTCATGTATTGTTTTGACCATCCCTGACAAAATAGTTGATTTCCCTGATCTAAGTGTCTAAATGCAGTTTTACTAATTAAACTCTCAGTAATTATTCTTCAGACTTTGAAGTATACTGCTTCTATATCAGACCTAAAGAAGGGCTTGTGTGTGTGAAAGCCTGTCTGCTTTTTCCAACAATACCAATTGCTGCAGAACCAATTGTGAAGAACCTGACTCTGTCTTCTTGAGAACCTCTGTGTAGGTGTTGGAAGGTCGCTATTAGGAGCTCCCAAAGCCACCTCCTCTCCAGGCTGAACAAGCCCAGTTCTGTCATTAATTTTCTTCCTGGTGTGCGTACATTTTATAATGTGGTCTTTGTTCTTCCTTCTTCCCAGCAGGGCCCTTGCCTGAGAATTTTTAGATTGTGTAATCTCTGTTGGAAAAGCTGTATTTTAATCTGAGAAAATTTCGCCTTAAGCTGAAAGCCTTTAATGAAACTGCTCTACTGTAACTGGAAACTCGTTATGATCATTACGACATTTAATACAAATATAAATTTTTTTTGCCTTTCCCACTAGATACTAATCTTTTCTGTATTAATGAGCATCTTAGATTCATAAAGAAAACAAAAATTTGAATTACCTCTATATTATTGTGCCTTCTTTATTGACTCCTTATACACCTTTTCAGAACATTCATTTTAAAGTACTATGACATTGATAGTCAACAAGAGCCATGCAGCATGTACAGTGAGTAGATCTGTGCATCCTACTCCTACAACAGTAGCATCTAAAGTATTTCTGAACACGAGAGCTGTGCTGTTTTAATTCTCTAGAGACTGGAAACTCTTTTTTGTGTTGTGAATTCCATTTTCCCTCAAGTTTGCAGTTAAAGCCATCAAGAATGAGATAACTGGTCTGGGTGATAGCTGGATAACCCCTGTGGTGTCTGGTAAAAACATTCTGGGGATTAACGACATGGTCTAAATCTCATTGAAGACAGCAGAGTCTCCCTTACTGTCATGATCCTCTAATAATACCTGAGAGAACTCGCCTGTGTTGGAAGGACTCTGGCGTAATCACATTTGCAATACAAATAGCAGTTTAAAATCTGATTTTAGTTTCATTCCAATGTAGTTTGATTTTTCAGAACAGCTATTTCATGAATTCATAGATTTAGGCATGATGGAACCATTTCATCTAACTCTAATCTATCTTCTCTATTTCACAAGATACTAAATTGCATCCTGTTCTGCCTGAATACAGATCTAATGCTTTGTTTGCCTGAAGTGTATCCTCCCAGAAATGCATCTACCTGAGTTAGAGATCCAAAGAGTTGGAGAATTCCTCATTTCTCTTGGTGTTTTTCTGTACTAATTAATCAGTTTCACTAACATAGAATAATATTTAGTTTCCATTCTGAAGTCAGTTTTTCCTTCAGTGTCCTCCTTTGATTCTTATTTTTTCCCGATAAATTGACCTCTTAAGAATTCTTGCCCTATGAATACACCATCACTAAATCTTGATTACTTTCTCTCACACACACTAAATAGAAGTTTCTCGTAGTAAGACAGTTACCATAGGACTCAGACGGTCTTTTTGCCTTAAGCATTGTAAATGGTTTTGGTCCAGTTTTCTTAAAAGATGGGAACTGCTCTTTGCAGAAGCAAATGTATTGTTTATTTTTCTGGTGTTCTGGAGAGAGAAATACATATTTAGTGACATTTTGCTTCCACATCCACTGATTCCTTGTCACTTTTTTCTACTAGTATCAGCAATGGAAATTTATGTTTATATGCTCATCTACCCATTGCACTGGATGCATTCCAGCACTATCTTCTTCACCTTTTACTAATGATTTAACAATGAAAACTACTTTTTCAGATTAATCGGTTTGGCAGTTTTTAATTCAGCTAACATGTACTTCACTACTATTGTATAATAATATTTAATCAGAATATTCTGTGTTAACAAATTTGATGTTTAACAAAATTCTGGGTTACATCTGTATGAATTTTTACATTACCAAACTTCTAATTGCATCAAAGACTATAATGAGGTTTGTTTGGGAAGGCCTGGTTTCCATTAGAACATATTAGCTGCCCTATAATTATATTCTCGTCCTTTGATTTCTTCCTGAATTGAATTCTGTGCAAGAGTTGTCTATTCTTTTGTCTGGGACATAGACCCTGGTCTACCTAGCCTTACAGCTACTTGAGTTATTAAGTGTCAGGGAGTGGGGGAGCTACGAAGGGCATATGTAGTGGTACTCCTCTTGAACTTTGTGATATATTCTGAAATGTATTCAAAATTAATAGCACCAGACCAAACATCCAAAACAACTTTTAGCAAGTATTTTTATGTACTTCATTCGGACCTGGTTATTTTAAATGTTTGTCTTGATTACACATAATTTACCCTCTTTTTTTGTTCCTTTGTAAGATAGAAAGTATTTATTCAACCTCTGTCTTCAATTGTTACCCTGCTTCTCTGCAAATACAGGACAAAAATATTTATAAGAGAGTATTTTCAATGTAACATTAAAAAAAAATTCTAGTCTATGTCAGTACGATTTAAATGTTGAGTCGCTCTGGTATCACAATGCTTTTCTTCTACCTTTAGCGACCATTTGTGATGATTTCTGGGGCCTTTGCTGCAGCATTAGTGTAAAGGAGTATCAAGCTACTGGAACTTCCTCTGTTAGCACAAAAATGGGATGTTAATTGTAACTGAGGCTACTTCTTTTCTTAAGGACTGCTCTTTCTCTCTTTTTGGAAATAGGATCTTTATTCTAGCACTCCAGCATCTCTGCAGTAACTGATAAAGGTGGCTTTTCATTTTCTGGCTTGCAGTACATGCAGGTGCATTTTAAGGAAGTCTCAAATCTTTATTAACTAATAGCTTTCTCCTCCATGCTACTGGAATTATCAGTGTTTAAAGCACGAGCACACAAATAGACAGCTCCACTGCAGATTTGTGTTGACAACTACCTTTAATAGTCACAAACACAGATTTGGATAAACCCACCTCCTAGAAGCCGTAAGGCAAACCAAAATCATCCACTTGCTCTTGTTGAAGCACTGTGTGGAAGCTGAAGAATTTAAATATAGAGCAAAGATAACTTAACAGTGTATCTTTATCTATATATATATATGTATATA
>NW_009606716.1:1228-36311 GCF_000690535.1 Cariama cristata | reverse complement strand
TGTCCTGCACATGCCTTGTGATCTCACTCAGGATGATTTGCTCCATCACCTTCCCCGGTACCAAGGTCAGGCTGACAGGCCTGTAGTTCCCCGGGTCCTCCTTCTGGCCCTTTTGTAGATGGGCGTCACATTGGCCAGCCTCCAGTCATCTGGGACCTCCCCGGTTAGCCAGGACTGCTGGTAGATGATGCAGAGTGGCTTGGCATGCACACCCGCCAGCTCCTTCAGTATCCTCGAGTGAATTCCATCCGGCCCCATAGACTTGTTCATGTCTAGGTGGAGCACCAGATCACGAACTGCTTCCTCCTGGATAATGGGGGGATTATTCTGTTCCCCTCCCCTGTCATCCAGCTCAGAGGACTGGCTGCCCTGAGGATAACTGGTCTGGCTATTAAAGACTGAGGCAAAGGCGGCATTAAGTACCTCTGCCTTTTCCTCATCATTCATAACACAGTTCAAAAATTATTTACTATTTAAAATACCGTGATGTGGCTAAATAAGATATATAACTGTGGAAACTGATGAGATTTTTATAAAAACTTGCAGAACTACAGGCTGATAGTGACAAGATTTTGCATTATTTCTGCTTTTTTTGGTAATCTTGCAAGTAGATACAACTACAGGATAAGTTAAACCATCCCTCATTCTCCAAATGAAGTAATTCCTTTGGTGTGGCATGTATACAGTAGCACAACGGCACAGAAAAGATATTACCTGCCAATTAGCTCACCTTCTCCAGCAATCTGAACATGACATGACCTATTGCTAAAATTATGCTGTAAAAGTGAAAATAGATTACTTTTAAGTAAAGAGAAGGAGTTGAGACCAGACACAGAACACTTTTGTGTTACACTATTTTCAGGCTTTCTAAAAACTAGTAGCAGCATCAGAAAAGCAAGAGTTCAATTTTTATAAAAATGTGAACACCGTGAAAAGCTACTGAACTTAGAAATCAGTATTTCATGAAAAACTTTACTGCTCAGATCAGACTACATCCAGGAATTACGTGCTAAAACTCCAGTATTGCAAGTTCAACTGGGTGTCTCAAATTCAAGTTCTACAATTTGTATTTTGCACATCTGCTCAGTTTAAGCAAAAAAGCCACAACAACTAGATTTTCAAATATTTTTATGAATTGTATATATAACATGTAGGAAAGAAAAACTCTCCTTTGTCTGTTTCACTCTCTCTCATCTGATTCTGGACTCCAGCAAGGGCAAGCTGACAAAAAATTATATTTACATTTACATGTATAAGAATATTCATATTTACTTTAATAAAAAATATACCAAAAGCTGGTACAAGCCTAGTTACTCAGTGATGTGGCCCTGAGTTAGCCATAGCTCTTCCTTTCCTACGCATTTGCATCATGACCAGAATTGCCATTTCCGACTCCTGTGGAAATACACAAGTCTCTGATACTTACAGGTGATATGTACAGATATCTAAGATATTCCAGAAATGTCTCCTAGGCACTAAAGCAGTACTAATAAGCATGCCGGGAACTTGGTATCTGCCTTGTTCCACCTTCAGTTTAACCACAAAGTGCCTGAAAATGAGAAAAACATGGAAAAGCTGCCTCCTATTCCTCTTAAAAAAAGCAGAGGCATCACTGGCTGAATGATTGGCTACCAAGTCTTGATGGCAAGACTCTATGGCAGAGCCCCTCCACCACACCCTGAAATAAGTGCTCAGAGAAAGAAGCACAAAGAGGTGGTCCTCCTCCCCAGTTTTCGAAGGGAGGAGGTCAGATGTCTCACTACACAGGGTGCTCAAAGGCGTACCACAGCCTCACGGAGCAGAAGGGGAATGGAAACACGCTTCGGCCACTGATGCCCCAAAGCTGCCCCTGAGAGCTTGCTGCCTTTTACAAGTGCATGTTGAGTGTCTCCCCATGGACTACATGGACAACTTAGATATCCAAACTGGAGCTGTGAGGGACAGACTTGAAAGGCTAGAGCAAGGCCTCGTGCTGCAAAATCTAAAGCCACTCTCTGGCCCTAACTCTGTTAGTAATTTGTAAACATTTCTTTGGATACTTAAGAAATGAAAAATGAGCAATCCATGCTTCAAATCCTGACGCTGTCTATGTGAAAATACACAATGCTGATTACTAACTTACTTTTATATTACCTCTATATACAATTATTGCTTTTTTTTCCTGTAGAAAAGTACGTTTAGGTCCTTTTCTCCCTTTGAACTAGACTGATTTAACTGAAGATGTGCAAAAAGACCATAAATTAAGAGATGAGATAAAAGCAGAGTATAGGGTTAGAAGGAGATGTCCTTTGGGACATTAGAAGCTGATGTCAAACCCAGAATTCTTTCACAATTCTAATAATGATTTAACATATCTTCCCATGACTGGGATAGCATGTACTATATGGAGATGTCATTTTCTTCCATTTCCTATGATATGTACATGGTTGACTTAAATGTATTTTATGCCGCTACTACTTGCAATTGGTAAAATTGCTTTAATTGTTTTTTTCTGTTTTTGAAACCTTGTGCAGTTGTTGGTGTTGCTTACCAATACAGAAAAATCAAAATATACAAAATGATAGCATAATGAAAACGGATCTAATAGCTGTCATTTTATCAAACCAATTTAAAAACCTTTACACTATGAGAAAATCTGTATGCTACTACAAATCTTACCTCTATTAGCTTGTTGGGACTTTCTGGCCATTTTATGCCTGCAATAGACTGGAATAGAGGAAATGCTAACCTCTCTTCAATCAAGATTATTCAATGTTATCCACAGCATTAGGTGAACACCTTCCTATTAAAAACTGCCAACATGTAAAGGAAGAAATATTTAAGTAATGATCTTCACCTCCTTCTCAAGTGACTGTTCATTAGGCTGTACATTTGTTTCACACTATTTTCTCAACAAGCTCTGCATACGCATTTCTGGTTCATTCAAATAAATGTTGCCTTAGCAAAAGCAAATGTCTTTGAGATGTGGTGACTTCCTAGATATTAGAAAATGTCAAAGGTGTTATCACTTAAAATATTACTTTTATTTACTACCGCGTTCATCTTTGACTTACACCAAAGACACCAAGGACAGTGCTAAGATGCCATTGATTTATTGATTTATTCAGTTCTTTTATAAGGTAGAATAGTCTGTCAGACTTTCTTACTGAAAAGGGAGCATGGATCGAGTATACCTGGCTTGGACATTTCTTTCAGGATTCTCAAGTATTGGCCCTTCACTCATTGATACCAAGATCTGATGTATGTATTCAATATGAGAGGTATTTTTTCTCTGAGAACAGTTCCATTGACCAGCAGAAAAACTGCTGAACTTCCTCAAAGTGACCAGAATGTACCAATGCCTGCTTTTTTGTAGCACTTCCTGGTATGTGATTTTATTGTTCACCTTCTATATTTGATAGCTCATAACAACTGTTAATTTCCTCTGATAAATGATGTGTTTGGCCCATAACAGTAAACCCATGGAGCAATATTTGCCTTCTTACTATACTCTGATTTCTCTCAGCATGCAATATTTAGCACAGGTCAAATTCTTAGCTAGTGCTCTTAGATGGTGTTTGACGTATTTGGCTTAACAAAAGTACCCTCTTGTCTTCCTGTGTTTATTTCTTCCATTTTGAATTATGCCTGTTTACGTTTTGCATACCCTGAGCTTTGGGAAGATCTGAATGAGGAAGATACGGCAATTTCAGCAAATACATCAGTTCTAGCTGCTTTCAGTGTGAGAAGAACCAGAACTCTCTTTCCATTAGTTGCATTCCACAGATAACATTTATGAAATATTATTTTAGCTACTGCAGAAAAAAAAAGTCAAAAAAAAAAAAGGGGATAAGATTTTGGCATGATGTTACTCAGAGAAGAACAAAAGAACAACTTCTTCCTTCATCTCTGCTATCATTCTATGTTGCCTAGCAATTCATGTCAATTACATTATTTTCTGCAACTCTTATAAAGAAAACAATAGATTCAAGAAAAACACAATCCTACACACGAGACTAAAAAAATAAGTTGATCATAGCATTTAAGGCCAAAAAATCACAACAGGTCACAGTCCTCTGATTTTTCCAATTATTTAAGTCCAGGAGAAAAAAAAGCAATGCACTAGGCAAAAATAGATATTGCAGTATATATATAAAAACTCTGAAACCTGTGGCTGGAGATTTGACTTACCTTTTTCTCAAGTCTCAGTTAAGTGAAATATAAGCTATTTTTATCTGCCAATAATTTAGAAAATATGCTGACAAAATGGGTAGCACAAAGTGGTCTTTGAAATACTCATTTATCTAGTTTGTAAAGAAAAATATACAGTATTTGTTAGCAGTATATAGTCATGGCTTATAATTCTTAGGCTATAATCAAAGATTTATTTCAAAATATATGATTAAACTATGATAAAGCAATGGGCAAGAATATACAAACATGTAAGTGTAGTTGTTATAGCTGTTAACACACATGATTTCAGGGTCTCAGAAATCAGTACAAAAAGATTCTTTAATTAAGACATCCTTTAGTTCTAGCCCAAAATAACTGGCATAGAAATAGCTGCCTGAAAATGAGAAACATTTTTCTAAAGCATAGAAACATGCAATTTCTGGCTCATTTCTTTCATTCCTGATTGTCAATGTCATGCTATGCTTTTGCCTCTGATGTCAGGAAACAAATTAGAAGTAAAAACAAAAAGAATGAAACTGTTGAGAACTGCAGGAACTGGAAGCTATCAGACATTTCTATGCTAATGTTTAATAAAGTGTGTGCATAAAAAACAGAGGAAAAAACCCAAAAGCTTTGTTTGTTGTTATGTGAAAACATGAGAAATGCAATACCACTTGAGTGCTGCTGGGTTTTAATCTACACCAAAACCACAAGTGAAACTAGCTTTACTCAACACAGTTTTAAAATATAAGAATATCTTTACATATACACTATATTTCTGATGCTCTAAAGATTGTGATATCATGCTGCAGCCAGCAAGGTCTAAGGATAATGATTAAGATGAGCAACATTTCTGCTGATTTCGTATCTGTGTGTGTGTGTGTGTATATATGTTGGTCCTAATCTCTAATGAAACTGCAGTAATACTGGGTTTAGGGTTTCCTTCTCTCTGCTTTCCTTCATGTCATGGCTAAGATGTTTCTGCCCCACAACTCCCTACAAGTGTCCCATTTTGACAAAAGTACTTGTCTTTCAGCTGGCAGAACAGACCCAACATGACAGTTCGTTTGGGTTACATGACCTAGCAGGATGAGCTCCATGACTTTATACTGAGATGGATTAGGTGGTTTCACATGGTCACTGACAGAGCCCAGATTTTTAGAGGTTTTAATGCT
The DNA here is from genome assembly GCF_000690535.1 of Cariama cristata. Classification (NCBI taxonomy): domain Eukaryota; kingdom Metazoa; phylum Chordata; class Aves; order Cariamiformes; family Cariamidae; genus Cariama; species Cariama cristata. The sequence goes on along the minus strand of NW_009606716.1, from coordinate 30,984 downwards.
CACTCATCCTCTCCTTCTAAACCTTTTATTCTCACCTATGTTTCAAGATAACACTGTGTGGGTTTTCTTGCTTGTAAACTTCTGTTTTAAACAGCTATGAGATTAACGTGTCAGCTACTGGCTAATTTTTCTGTTACCAGGCTTATAGCTCATTCGTTACCTCTCCCTGTCTCTGATATATTGATCCTGTGGTCTTGTTGCGACTTGACCTCAACAAAACTTAATGTAAACTGTTTTATCCCACACACTCTCATTTCCTCCCTCTTTGCCTACTTGTAAAGAAAATACTTCAATTTTTCCTACTCAAATTGTTATTGCACTTTTCCCATTTTCTTGCCCAGCAAACTCAGGCCATTCCTCTTCATCTTCAGCAGATGCCAGGGTCACCCTCTCCTCTACTTACTCTCTGCTAGGTTTCTCCCCCAGGCTTGTGTTACATCACATGGGATTTCTGCCCAGTTTGCCTTTCTGGACTTTCTTATAGACATATGCCAAATACTATTGCTCAGGCTGTGTTTCTTATTTGCTGATGTGAACTCTCCGATTTCACTACTTTGCTCAGCTGACCTCTCTCCTGGCATGGCTTCTCCAGTTCCCCATTTACTATAATAAACGATTTTTGCTTCTTTTAAGCCACAGTAACTCTACACATCCTTATTAAGTCCCTTGCTGAGGTTCATTCCGATCCTTTCTTCCTTATGCCACCATACCTAGCCTCATCTCCTGGTTTCACAGGTTCCCCTACACTTGCCTCTGACTTTTATTACACAACTGACTATGTTAATCAGTACTCATTCATGACTTTTTAATTCCAATCATACCTGCAAGGAATCAAACAACAATCAATTTTCCTGTTTCAAAGAAAGAAACTCACTCTTCCAGTAAACACTCTCTACTTTTCTACCCCTGGCTGCCACTCCTTTTGGCCCTGGAGAGGAACTAAGAGGTCATGGATTAGCATGTAAACACCACCATTATAAAGCAAATTAAGACCTCTTCTAAGCAATTCTCTGAAGTAGTTCCAAACCAAACTAAATTATTTGGTCTGGTCCTCATTTAAAGGTCATTCTTTCAACATGTTCAAGGTTATTCCTAAACTGCAATCCAAAGGAATGACGGGCAATTGTATAGACATGCCCAAGCTACTGAGCTTAAGGCCCCCATTCAAGCTACCTAGATCAAGTAACTACAGGGTGTAGCACAGTCTGAACCTGGGGATGGATTTTTTCACAGAAGAGTTTAAAGTAAGTTTCACATCCAAGATTTCATTCAACGCATGTGACAGGCAGAACTGTCTCCTCCCTATGGAAAGTGGGTTCATGCAGGAATATGTTGAGCTTATGAAGCTTTCTGAATTCCTTCATGTTCAATAGAACCTGCTGCAGGATTCAGATGCTACGATTATTTCATGTAAACTCATATGGCTTTTTCCACTGTTAAAATGTCCCATTAATCTATTTCAAAACTCAAGGAGTTATGTTAAAATGAGTTACCTTTTCTTGATATTGTCGCCGTGAGGAATCCAGAGACTGAATGAGGGCAGTGGCATGACCAACAAACATGGCATAACAAGTTGCCCCCACGATCATACTCAACATGGTTATCCAGAGGTCGGACATGCTGACGGGGGCACGGGCTCCATAACCAATGCAGAGCATATGGCTCATGGCTTTGAAGAGTGCATATGAGTACTGCTTTCCCCAGGAATCGTTCTGCAAGAAAAGAGATAAGTGACTGAGCCAGCGAGCAGCTGGAGGGAAAAATACCTTTGTACCTGTGTAGTGGCATCATAGATTACTGGCTCTGAAAGAGCAGTCTGGTAATGTATCCTTTGTGCATGAGAAGAGATATTCTTCCAAATTCATTGTTAGACAAAGCATCAGAGATTCTGCCAGATAATACTTAGCACAGTGAGATGAAATAAAATTGACTATTTTTAATACATGATTGCATTCTTAAGCGTGGGTGTTAAGCTAATTACAAGGGGACTAAAGGTCAATTTTATTTTGCAGTCCATGGCAGATGGATTAGAAAGAGTGGAGCACACAGACTTACCAATATGCATGAACATACTCCTATGGCCCCTTTCTTTTCAGAGTTGTCCGTTTCAACAGACAACCACATTTCACGTTATCAGCTGTTTCACTTCCCAAGCACAGGAAAAAAACCTTATTTGTTATAATGTCTGCTTATCCTGTTTTTTCTTGTAATGTGTTTATATGAGAAGCATGTCAATTGAAAAGAAGTCTGTTTATTCTGCAATCATAGCAAATGCATGTTCATAGCCACGGTCTGTGAAAAACAGCTCAAAATAAAAGGTAAATACCTGGGTCTTGCATTTCTGATGTGTAGCTATCCCTTCCCATTCTCTCTGGGAGATTAGAAGGACCTCACAGCTCACTCACTAGCTTTTAAAATTGCAAAGGTGTTGTCATATATTCTCCCTTTAGCTTTACATAGAGACAGTCAAAGGGGCTTTTCCCAGAGAAAAGCAGACACTTTGACACATTCCAAAAAGCCCTGGGACTCCTAGTCAGATTTTTTTGTTTTCCTTGCTAAAGGAATGAAACGAGAACAGGAAAACAAACTGCGCTTGGAGGCATGCCATGTACATGAGAAAACAGAGTATTTACCACAAAGAATTGAGAATAATCTCAGAAATTAATAAGTGACGAAGGAAGCACTGGGATGACATTAGTAAGATTAGGCAGTTTTCCAGTATAGTGTCTAATATACAGGACCAAAAATAATAATCCTGTTAACATAAACAAATCTCCAAATCAGCAGTAGCATTTATATATAAAATTTATATATGAAATATCAATGTTTCTGTCTCTCTTCCACCCATACAAGCTTTGCTCAAATGCTCTTGTTTTTCAAAGAACCTCAGCCTTGCTGTCTTGCCATTTAAATGCCAAGGTTACTAACTACTCCTGTGCTTTTCATCTATTAAAATGCCTTTTCTAGACCTCCATATTAACTAAAATAACTGATAACAGGAAATAAGCTAACAATTCTTGGATTGCAGGTGACAAAGTTACTATTTATTCACTAATATAGTAATTTACAAATTAATGGTTCCTCTGTATTTACACTTGTTTCACATTCTAAGTTAAAGCTTTTCAGATTTGTGAGCTGTTTCTGTCTTCACAAGTGAAAATTTTATGTTGTAAATACTGCTAAGGAATAGGTTTTTGATGTCTGTACTTTAAAAAAAAAAAAAAGAGAATTATCCTAGACTGCTGGGAATCAGGTGGGTTTCACCGAGTAAAGAGGAAGTAAGTTTCCTTTTGTTTTACAGCTCTAAAAAATACTCAAAAAATGAAACAACTGAAGAAGCTTCCCTGAAAAATCTCCAGCTCAGGATTCAAATACCCAGCTGTAACACAGAAACACCCTGCTGTCTGGGTCAGGGGAGGTATTTTAATGCAAGTTCCTTGTCTCTCAGGAAAGCAACTTGCAGCAATCAAGGCACCTCCTATTTTAAAGGACTCTCCTTCCAGCTGGTATCAATCTCCTTTGGGTGGAAATAATTAATAAGGTAATTGCTAAAGATCCATGCCAAATTATTTAGCAGTTGCAGCTTTACACAGACTATATTGGGGAAAACAGTAAACTGCATGCTGGAAAAAACAGATCTATTTTTTTAAGGCTACAGGTAGCATTGTTAAAGCCACCGTATTCAAGAAGTTTGTAAGATCAAAGCCTAACTTCTTGCAGGGCCCCATACAGTGGATTTTGCTCCTAAACTGTATTTTTTAGCATAACTATTATAAATATATAAATATAAATATAAGCTGATCTTGATCTTGTCTATGAATCTTTTCTATCATATTCTTGGTATGATAAATCTCAATTAAAATTCTTCCAGTAAAATGGTACTTTCACATGAAAGTCTGAGTTAATTCAAATGCTGGTTGATTTTTCTCTTGACTGAGATCCTTTTCAAGTCTGTGAATTACAGTTCTAAGTAAAATACCATTGTCTTTAAGAAAGAATAAGAAAATGGAAGTAGGGAGAAGCAAGAAGAAACAGAAAACAAGGAGGGCTATCTACTAAGTACGTAACAGGGTGAGTGAAAATAAATTAAGTACTACTTGAGAAGTAGTACCATGAGTGACTAACTGAGCTGTAATGACAGAAGAGAAACAATTAAAAGTGTACAACAAAATAAACAAATATATGTTTAACTACTTATCAAGCTTTATATATAAGCCAAAATAGGATCCAACACCTCAAATAGTCATGATTGCACCTGAATCCAGACTGGAGGTCAAGGTCATCTCAAATGGCCATTTTGTTATACAAGTGGCATTAGGTATTACTATGTAGCTTGTGATAGACCTTGTTACAGGCTAGGCACATTTCAGACATTTGTGAATGGATGGTCCTGAGGAGCTGGTCCTCAGAAGGGTAACAAGCATTTAGCAGAAAAAGACCTCGTCAAAACGCCTGACAAAACATTGGAATTCAACTTGGATTTGTCTGAGGACTTTGTTGCTGAAAATACTTTGCCAATGCTTTTTTCTTTCTTTCTTTTCCTTAATAATCAATCAGTTCTTGTACAATCAGTTGCAAACATTGGTCCTTTTAGTTTTTACAGGGATTTTTTTTAAGGTGATGCTGAACAAACACCATTGTGGAGGGTACAAATTTCTGTAGTTACTTGTGTTGTTCAATGATTTATCCTATATATAAACCACTTAAAAAGAACATTGGTTCTAATGTCAAATCCTCTAAATCATGTATGCTACTACCAATGTTACTATATGAAATAATAATTACTATTTAATTATTTTTCTACTCATGTTGTGTAATGTATGGGTTTGGCAGGAGCAACTCTAACTTTGTTTCAATTAAGAGGCTGGAATTTTCCACAACCCCATTCCAATGCGCTGCTCTCCGCTGTACAAAAGTGAGGAGTGGCCATTTCTCTGCTACTAGCCTACAGAGATTCTTTTTTAGAAAGCAGCTTTTTTGCACTTGCATCATAAGGAGACTTTTACATACACATTCACAGATAATATCCCTGAATTAATAAAAAAACAATTTTATGAAATAAAGAATCCTGTGTTTAAACAGTCAGCTTTTTTAAATATAATTTTTAAATAGTAACGTTAATATAAATACATGTTAAATGTTTCCCTAAAAGGTCATATTCTGTTTTTAATGTATAGATTTAAAAAAAAAAACCCACAAACCACAAATATCTCTGAGCTGAAAAAATCTCCTACCAATCAGTAAAAAAGGGCATTTAATTTCCTAGTTGACAATGGGTTGATCACTGTTTCCAGATTAGCAGTAATCGGTTTAAAATGTTTTAAATGAAATGACATTAATTTGGAAAAACTATTAAAGACTGTAATTGTGAGAAATGCCAAAGCTGTTTATGCAAGGATTGATTACATAATCTAGCTTGATGACATTAGGAAATCCTCACATTTATGCAAGGAATGATCACTGATCATTTGCAATTAGTCCTGTAAGCATATACATTAACTTAGCAGTTATACTGAGGAATACATTAATCATAGGGCACTTCTGATTTTTAAAAGCCTGTTTCCAAGCCTCTTCCTTCACTGCAGGATGCTATCCTTTGTCTCATAATTTCACACAAACCTGCTACAAATATCTTCTTGTATTATTAACTGCTCAGTTTATAAGAAATAAATCACAGGAAGGTCACACTGCACTTTCTAAGGGACAAATATAGAAGGCAAATTATTTTTCTCAGCGGATTAAGAAAGGATTTCTATTTTACTGGAATCTGTGGAGGTTTTCACCAGGAGATTTTGTTGTCATCAGGCAAATCAACTCCACTCCCATATTGTAGTCATTCCCTCAGGCACAGCTTATCCTCTCTCAGCCATACCTATGCATTGAGATATAACTTGATCTAGAAATCTCGTAACAAGCAGTCTACTGCACAGACAGTAGTGGTTTCCACATTTTTGACTCGGTTCCCTTTTCCTTTCACATCACAGTTGCTGCATGTGTCACAGAAATGGTCCTCTTAGTTTGTAAGGGTGTGCATTACAATCATGGAGCAAAGACTGACTTGGGAATTAAGTGAAATGGTTTCTACAAAGACCTTGAACTCTAACCTCCTGATTCTCCCTTTCAAAACCACAGTAGGAGTGGGGAAGTAGCCTGCCCCTGCCCCAAAAAGCTTGCCTTGTAATCAGTCATACACATCCATTCATGCCCACCATTGCCTTTAGTTTCTGCTGAAAGTAAGTGATATCTGAAGGAGGGAAGATGAATACAAATCTTGACAGGATATAGATAGTTTGTGCCTATCCTAGTAAATTAAAAAGTATCAGAAAGCACTTCTAAGCTCTAGAACTTGGTTCTCATGGGTATACTATTAGAAACACCCATGGTGTGGCACTGGCTATGCAGAACTCTCCCAAGCAATAACAGGCCTGCTTTGGAGCTGGTGTGGGTAAGGAACAATTCCTGCTAGGCAGCTGGCATGAGCTTGTCCTGTGCTGAAACCTGAACAAGACTAATACTACGGACCCAGTAGGTAGCTCCTATCTCAGTCCTACCCCAGTGCCCATTAAAAGTGGGCACTTTTAATTGCTGAGCAAGGAGGTAGCTAGATGGTCCATAAGTAAGCCCTCTGGTTTTAGCATTGTCACAGAAAGTTATTGCACAAAACGACTGTAAAGTTCAGGGTGGAGCTTCAAAGGTCAAAGCAAGCACAATGCATCTTTGCTCGCATGGCAGCACATACTGTAATGCAGTAGTGGCCCCAAGGAAACATCTGCCTAAAATCTGGAGGACATGAGCCACTGCTGGTGAAAGTTACTGTAAAAATTACAGTCTTTTCGAACAGGATTTCAATTAAACTCTATTTGTGTCTTATATAGCCATAACATGAGTTATTTGTATATATTTACTTGCAAACCATTATTTCCAACAGTTTCTTAAAGACTTCTTAAATTTAAGAATTATTTAAAATCTAATTTAACTAATGAAAAAGGCGTGCTAAGAAAAGGCTATAGCTGCATGTTAGTATTTCTAATAGGTATGTCAGGCAGAACTAGAAAAAAAGACACGTGTGTCTTACCAAATCTTGCATTGTCTAAGTTCTATGGCCAAATCCTCCCAACTGTTACACTTAAATTCCCATAAAAGTTTTGTTGTCCTCAAAAGTTTCTCATGCTTTGGATTTGGCATCTACACATCTTCAAATTCTGGCTCTGCTTTCATATGTCAGAATACAAGTTACACCCATTAGCAGTAATTTCCCTGCGTCAACTAGTTATAAGTGCGTAACACTGATATGAGACTAGAATTGGGCCTCTATATGAAATCTATCATTTCAACCATAATCCATATATACATTTTGATACAGGTACATAGCTTACATACCCATCCATCAGTCAGTTGCATAATTTACTGCCTCTGGTTTCATACAGCACCCTAGAATGACACATTAGCTAAAGTCTCAGACAGGAAATTACAGCAAAATACCTCCTCAGCATTTTAACTTGCAAAGAAGTTGTTTGAATACCACAATGAATAACCAAGATGGCCAATGGGAAAGTTGTGCAGTATTTACTGTTTCAAAACCCATGCAATGGTGAATGTACTATCATGCAAAACTTCTTATCACAGCTATTATTACTAAGAATCTCTTGTTGTTTTCTAAAAGTAGTAAACAAAGGCAAGGTCAGATCAGACTTGGAAGACTAAAAATTCTGCTGCTATTCTAAAAATCTTAAGAAGATCAAGGAAGAAGAGTATATTTTAGGAAGTAAGTACATATGATTTAAGGAAAAAAACCTGAGTCAGTAAGCTCAGTGGAATAAGCAGATGTCTTCAGAAACTTCTTAACATTTCTCTCTGCTGATATGTGCACAGGTAACAGATGGTGCAAATGACAGCATACACTTTCAAGACTGATACTGGAAGAAAAATTTTAGAAAGTGTTTGGCATTGCATTCCACAGGAAAAGAGGTTTGACTGGAGGAGCAATGACTAAGTATATATTTACTTTGTTCAGAGTCGTTACGTGACTTTGCTGTCATTACAGTTTATTCATGTTTTAGTGCTATGTATTTGGCATGAGCCATCAAACAAAACCATGTAGTGTAACAAACTTTCTTTTTCTTTTGATTATTTTTCCTGATGCAGAAATAATTGGATATTTATCTGCTAATACATTCCCCCATTAAAAGCAAGCAGTAAGAATATCTACCTGTGATCTCCTTTTCATGGAAAGTACGAATAATTTTCATTATAGAATCAGCATGGCTATTCATAAACAGCAACAGAAGTGCAGATATTTGGCTTATGCACACAGCCTCGTCTTTCATGTATATTTGAGTTACTATGTTCTCATGATAAGCCTATTTATTCAAAAGGATGGTTCATATAAGAAGATATGTTCAGAATCTCACACGGGAGGCTTCCCTGTACACTGTTCAGTATTGCTCTTTGTTCTGTATATCTGTACCTATTCAGAGAATTCCTACAGCTGTATATATAAAGTTACAAAATAATAAATTAAAGCTTATGGGAAAAATACTTTTTCTGTTCTTTTGCCTATATATCAGCCTGCTCTGACTCATCCTTTTATCCGGTCATTGTGTTCCCTTAACTGAACCCAGAAGACTAAAGTAAGTTTCTAATGCCTGAATCCCATTTAAAATAACATTCCATTCCAAAGGATTATTTTAATAAGACTTTTTAAGGAATTACATCTTACAAAGTTGTTACAAAGCTTTTATAAAGTTTAGATTAAAATGTTAAAAGTACAGACTATGTCTGTTTTTCCCACATGAAAATCCAATGGTGCTTCAAAACATTCTCCCACTGTGGAATTTGATTGTCTGTACTTGTACTTTTTCAGAAAGCAGTAGTTTTGGCTTGAGCCAATTAATACTCTCCAAATGAACTCCTGAACACAGCCTGAAAGTTAGCACAGGTTCACTTGAGGCCACCTTGCCTTGGTAACTAAGAAGTCCAGTTGTATGGAAGCTGGCTGTGGAGGCAATTGACTTCCAGGAGAGAAAACAGACCTGGGCGTGTTTAATCTACCAGTATTAATACAGTCCCTAGGTCAACCAGTCAGTGACAAACTAAGGGATGAACACTGGTGAAGGAATTTCCAAAATGTACCTGTTGCTTCTTCTCATGCCAGTCTGCTGGAAAAGTGAGATCAGAATGCAGTGAAGCAGCCAGGTGTTTTTAAAGTTTTTGTTTATTTTTTAAAGGGTGTCTCAATTCCTTAAAGAACTCTCACAGGATGGGAACTGCTTCTGCAAGGGGGACATCAAGGGACTCTAGACTTTGCCAGCCAGTTGTGATTATTTTTTTTATACATCTGTTTTCAAACTTACCATGTGGCATGATCTTTAGTAACAATTACTACCACTTGAGAGCATTCCTTCTCCCCTCCTTCAGAATCAATTTCATTACCACAAAATATATTAAAAAAATAAAGCTTTTACAAATGCATATCACTGAAACTGCAGATGTTACCATGCTGTTCTATGCTGAACTTTGTTCTTCGAGATCCTTTTATTGAAATTTATCAAATAATCTAAAAATTTGATGAAGACATTGGGCTTCTATACTCCTCTCTCACAGCCCACTTGAAGTTCACACTCGAAGTTGAAATCACACAGTTTTTTGGTCCTGAAATAAACTTAATGCCATTGTTTACAAGTGACTGACTGGAACAGATACACATTGTCTGCCAAAGGGAAAATATGTTGTAATCACAATAAGTACCTGGTAAGTATTGTGTAGTCATAGTAAGTGATTACAACAAGCAAGTACATCTACAGTTTTTTTGTAAACGTAATTTCACTGAGGAAACCATGCATCCTAGAGTGAAACACTTTCTTACAAGAAAAAAAAAAGTCTCAAAGCAATGGCAATGGCATGTCTAAAAAAAGAATACATAAATCCTGCAAGGAAGCATTTTTGATGAGAAATTGAGGTTCGTGAAATAGCACTGTTCAGGAGAGGTAAAAAATCAGAGTGCATTAAAGATATCATATCTTTTTTTCTGCTCTTTTCATTTGGTGAAAGGAGCTGGGTATGATGCAAAACAGTTTACTTAGCAAGCCTCAAGTATTGAATCAAACCATTTATGAAATGCTTTTATAATGCAACCACTGAGAAAAGCTTTGAATTTTCAACAGTAGCTATCTGATACTCAAGAAGGCAGACAATAATGTGGGCTCAATATAGTATGGTTCTGGGAGACAGCTGAAGGAGTGAAGTGACTTAAACCCAATTTTTGACCACAGTGTGCTGCTTTACCAAAAACTGTTAGGAAGAATTTCCACCATCAGAGACAATATTTGCAAGCAATTTAGAAAAGGGAACTCGGCAGAAGGAACTGCATCTGTCTATTCTGTGAACAACTCAGACTAGACAGCAAATAATATGAAGTATCTGATCTCAAATAAAATGATAAATGAAAATGATACAGTTTTGGCAGTGGACACAGCTTTCTCAGTGCTATCACCATTCTCTTTGAATCAAAGTGATTTTGAAGCTACACAAAAACAAGGAAGGAAACAACTTACTTAGTGGCAGAAAAGGCTATCATTAGGAAAAGAATAAGCAAACTTGACAGATAAATCAAAAGGTACATAGACAGACATGTACAAAATCGTAGAATCAGAATGTTTTTTGCCTAAGAACATCTCAAAACATTCAAAGCCTGATTTTCCAAGAAATATTTTCATCCTTGTTCTATATTCATACATACTCTAGCAAATATTTTTCTTTGTAAGTATTTGTAGGAATGTGTCCTTAGGAAAAAAAAAATATTGCCGATTACAGTAGATTAAAACAGTCTAATATAATCCACTCATAAAGGCAAATGTGTCTACATAGGGTCTGAATATGTTTTAATCTGCTTGAAAATGCATCAAGGTGAACCGATGCTACTCTCACACACAGAATCAGCGTAAGGGTTGGGACTGGGATTCAGGAGTTCCAGTGCTTAAAAAAACAGGTTCTTTCCCAGGTAAGGTGATGCTTGTTACCACACAGGCAAATTCAAATATTTTTCTCCTTAGTTTGAAGATATTTTTATTATGTTTTATTTTCCTTTTAAGTAATATAGTTTTTAAGGCAAAAGTTCAGTGCTGGTTTTAAGCATTCTTCTTCACTTAGCTGATATTGAAGGCAGCACTTTTCTTTTCAGTTTTTTTCTCCTAACCTGACACCTTCAAGACTTTAGGCTAAATCTAGTTAATTTATAGTTCTTCAGGAATTTAACTTACTAAATATCTGAGCCCTCAAGAGGTTAGTTTGCTTTATTGGTAAATCACAGTCCTTCATTAAATACTATGTCCTACAAAAAGCTGTGCATTATTTTATTATTCAGTGACAGCAGGAAGAAAAGGAGTTTTGCAGCTGAAATTCTATTTTCGCTCTATGAAAAGAACAAATCTCGGTGTCAAAGCAAGTAGGCTGGATCTAGGTCACAGGCTTTTCTTTTTCTGAGAACTCATCTGAGTTTTGCTGATGACCTGCTCTTAAATTCAGACACCCTAAAACTGCAGGTGCTTACTACAGTCTGCAAGGCTTTCAAAGTAATAAAAAAATGTAAATAAAAAATTATTCAGCAGCCTAAATGCTGCCCACAAAATGATGTCTAAGCATTAAAAAAAACAAAACAAAAACAAACAAAAAAACCTGAGACACTGAGTGACTCATAAAAAATTCATTTCCCCCCTCTACCAGTGGGAAGTTAACTTAAATTGTAGATCAATGTCCTAACTTTTGGGGTACCAACTTAATACCCTGAGGAGAAGGAAGGGGAACATGCTCATCTTCTCTTTTAATGTCCTTGAGGGAGTTGACAGAGCACTCAAATGACCCTGTAGCATGCAACTAAGAGGTAAGGAGCACCCAGGTCGCAGTTCCAGCTCTAAGGACAGGGAAAGCCCTGTACAACCAGCAGCCCATGCCCTCTTGGTCACTCTGGGCTCTCTCAGGTAAAGTCACCCCAGTGCAGGGCACAGCACCAAGGACAGCCAGGAAGGCCAGGTCGAAACCATGACAGTAGGGCAGAGTCACGATGCTGTGACACCATGCCTGTGCTTCTGGCCTAATAGCAAAATTCACATGCACTCAAAACTGGATCGGACAAACTACTGGAAGAAACATGCAGTGATGGCTGTTAAACACATGGATACCAGCTCTGGATCCGGAAGTCCCTCAGCTGCAAATTTCTGAAAGCATGTAGGATATGCTAAAGGAAATGTCACTCCATGCTTGCTGTGGTTTGATCTTCCCTGGGCATCTGCTCCTTGCCACCCTTGGAAAGGGGTCAGACAGACTGCAGGCTGGACTTCAGACAGCCACTCTGTCGGTCCTGGAGTCCCACCAGAATGAACTCTCAACAGCTGAATCAGTAACTTGGATGCAGCCATGCATTCATTTTGTCTTTCGTTTATTCTTCTCTTTCTTCTGCCCACCTTCCTACCTCTCCCCCAAAATCTCTTGTATTCTTCACCCGTGAGGTGCACTAAAGCCATTTATACATAATTCTAATTTCATGTTCAGTCTTTTGTAGAGACTGTTTCATTGCATTATTCTTACCTGATTAGCGATCTTGTGGGATATAACTTCTCTTACTCTCATGTGCAGTTTTCAAACAAACAGATTATTTATTACTGACCAGAGAAACAGCAGTTCAAAGATGTTAATGCCTTGTTCTAAACTGTCTACCTTCACTAAGATCTTTATTATCTAAAGAAGAGGGAAAAAACACGCTTCGAATAAGTCAAATTTCTAAGAGCTATGGCCAAATTACAAATAGGCTTCATTCTTTACTTTGTTTCCACAGATTAGTGAACGCAAAAAAGGACTGAGTCATAAATTACCTACTTTTCATGGGTCTAACTTTTCTTTAGCCAGTTTGCCTTCTCACAGCTCCATATTTATGAGTATTTATGAGACACACGTTCCATCCATACAGCAATGGTAATGCCATTTAACTGTACATAAATGCTTGGAAAGCATATAGGATACCTTCACAGCTGCAACATAAAAAGTAAGAAAGTCTCTCACTGCAATTAAGAATTAAACTGCATGCTCTGATTACAGGAAGAGCCACAAAATTATCCTGCAGAGCAACTATAACATCCCACTGCTGAGTAGTTCAAACGAATTCAGGTTCCTCAGTCTAGATACTGAGGATGAAAATGCTCTGACTGAAAAGGGTAAGGCTGAGGCAGACAGCCCAGCCCAGAGGACAAACCCTGGGGAGAGGCCAGTCATGGGAGATGTAGGATCGATCTTTGAGGAAGAGGAACAGGAAGAACATCACGATCCTGAACGATGGAGGATGAACAGGAATAGTAACAGTGCATTGCATTTTGTATTGTTTACACATGAGTATCTACAACGACCAGTGCTCCAGCTTGTCCTGGGTTTTGTTTGCGAGAATGGGCAATAAGGGAGGTGGGCCTAATACAATTTCACATCAGCTGGCTTCAGGTACTTCACTTTGAAGTGAGTTGGCAAGTCTCCCTAGGCTGCCTACACAGTCAGCAAAAATCAGCCTCCTGCAGATGGTGATTCAGAGTAGAAGGTTGATGCAGATGCTCTTTATCACCTCCAAGGGAGAATTTCTCTCTCCATCAGCTGCAGCAGGATCCTATTCAGCTAAAGTTGCCTCCATTAGGTTCCTGAGCTCCCCTGCTGGGCATGCCTCTGTTTTCATGGATGGACATGCCTCCCCATTTCTTTCTTGCTCCAGTTCAGTGGAGAAAATAAAATTCCTAAGGACAGTCTCTTCTCTCAAGCTATGTTTTGCTCTTGCAATTGGATTTGACATTCAGATCAGGACATGGGTTTGCCCTTGCAAAGGCTGAGAAAAGTCACTGCGGCTCTGTAAGGTGCTGGAGATTTGACTAGGTGAATTCAGTGCCAGTGCAGTGGCTTTAATGTAAGCATACTACAGTGAGATGCTATCATAAACCACAGAAAGGAGCAAGCGAGAGACAAAAAAAGATACCTAATGAGAACAGAGGAATGCTTAGAATGCAAACTTCATAATTATTAACTTATACGGATAAAGTTACACAGTAGAGAGCACATACTGAGAGTAAGAGTTTTTGGATTCAGGGCACATATTTGAATATCTGTAACTTGAAGGCATGGCATTTACTTTGCTTGAAAAAGGTTGAGAAGAATGTTAAATCGGAAACATCTTAAAGGATTCAGATTCTAATGAAAACAGCATATATTTACCCCCAAATTGTGTTATCTAACATGCAAATGGATGCAAACCTCTCTCAGCTAGAAGCTTCATATTTACTGGGCACCTGCTAAATGACAAGATTGATCTTAAAAATCTGATAATTCACTGCGTATCTATTATATGTTAAGTATAATCAAGTGTCTTTTTTTCCTATTAGTTGGTCCATTGAAACAAAGTAATCAAACGCTTTGCTTAAGAGAAATTAGTTAAGTTTGCCTTGAAACCAGTACCATGTGAATGTTTATGTTAATAAATCTAGCCAGCCACAGTATTATGTATAGCACTAAGTATGAATAGGGATAAACAACACTTATTTTTATTGCAACCATGTTTTGCATCTTCCAAGCACATAGGTACAGACAAGTTTGAGCTGACTTACAAACAAAAACACTTCCATCATTCCCACGAAAAAGTTACAGACTAAAGTTCCCGTTTCATTGAAATTAGATTCAAAATGGTCTTGAATCGAACCTGATTTCAGATCACATGACTGTTTCTTCCTTTTGAAGTTTACATTAAAATTCCCACAATTCTTGATTTAAAAAAAAGAAAATATATTAAAGAATTTTCGGATCCAACCTTCAGAAACAAACCTGAGAAAAGGAATAAAATCACTCTATGGGAGGAAGTTCATCACAGGACATATATCAAAGCAGCTTTCATTCTTCAAAAGAGCATAATGCCATGTTTTTCTCCTCTCTTTTAAAATAAAACTGAGAGACATTACTGATTAGAAATATGGGTTATATTGTGTTTGGGTGAGTTTTTCATTGATACAATACATAGTTGTTAATTCTGATGATGCATTCAGCGTCACCACTGTAAGTGAATAATTTAAATGGTATTCTTTCTGTCTTTAACATTATTATTCATCAGTAAATTTTGAAGAATATCTTCTATAATCTGTGTACAGATCTCTATGTATTATCTGTATGAGCAAGCAGTGAGCACTTTCTTATATCAAGTCTGAAAGATTTTAAAAGCAAAAGAGTAAAACCAACAAGCTTTGTTAAACCCTAGAAATCCTTCATCTTTTATTTATTTGTACACATGCCAACCTTATGTTTCCTCAAATCATGTTGAGATGGATGAGTGCACTGGCTCATACTTTTTTTAAAAAAGAGACTTCTGCTTCAGATGTTATATTTCTATTTAAACAGCTTCATTCCTTCTTTCTCCTCCCCACATCATTATTTGAGTGTGTGTTTTGCCTTCACAATTCAACTAAGCTGGTTTAGAGTTAATATCCTTTATTGATCTGGAAAACACATTCAGTTAGGAGCAGTGCAGTCATATTGTTATTTCTGAGGGCATGTGGCATTTCCAGGGTGCACTTCCTGTCAGCATTTATATATTATCCTTTCCATAAACAGCTGCTTTACAAAGACACTGACTGCAAAAGCCCAAGGGAACCTCATCCTTGTGTATCTATAGAACTCCGAAATAAACTCATTTCTTTTAGAGTAAGTTTTATACTACTTCATTTAGGCACAAAAGAGTATGTAGCAGCAGGACGGTCTTGCTGCAAGAGTAAAGCCATGATAATCAGTGTTAAGAGAGTAACAAGAAAGTAAAGGCACATTTTATATATTCTGTATTGCATCTGCATTTTATATACAGAGATGAGGATAAAGGACAGGCATCCTTTAGGTGAATGGTATGGTGTATGAGAGTTTATAGAGAGCTATCTGCACAGATCCCAAAATTCCAGAGCCAAATCTGCCCTCAACTCCTGGAAACATAGCATGCCAGCCCATTGCCCTTGAGTGTACCTTTTCAGGGCGAGCTCTTGCACCTACTCTTCACACAAATCTGAGTTAAATTTATATTTTGCTCCCACCAAAGATTTTTA
The DNA here is from genome assembly GCF_000690535.1 of Cariama cristata. Taxonomy (NCBI): domain Eukaryota; kingdom Metazoa; phylum Chordata; class Aves; order Cariamiformes; family Cariamidae; genus Cariama; species Cariama cristata. Next base: position 14,884 of record NW_009606716.1, on the reverse strand, counting down.
TCATGCACCATAAACTTTATTTCTGAACACTAGGAAAAAGCTACTCAAAAAACCAGAAAACTCCCTCAAACATTCTTCTGTCAACGTTGTTTCAGCAACATTTAACTGAGTTTAGATTTGGTGTAACTTTTCCAGTTGTATCTAAGAGATAAATTTAAAAGTGTTTTTTTTTTTTCCTATTAGAGATAAGCATAGGGATATTATGTATTATTGCAGATTGACAAATCATTGGTTCTATGCCTTTATTCCTGACCACTACTCAACTACTCTCTGTAAAACTGAACTAGCAGTCCAAGTACTCTGCTTGAAAATACCACTTCTAAGTAGAAAGTTGTTAAAAAACAGTCATGTAAATCCCTTCCTATCTATATCAATATAGATAATCCTTTTTTTGATTATATGTTCTATTGTAAAAGTTCTAGGCTACCCTCAAATGCAAATTAACTTTATCCTCTTCCAAATATAAAAGATCAAAACGCAGCAACTACATTCTGATGTATTTTTGCCTAAAAATATGGAAGAGGACAAAAATATTCTATGGAAATCCAAGAGAAATTACATTATCTTATTTTATTACAGATTAAGGCATCTTGTATGGACTAAAATAATATATGAGATGGACTGAGAAAGTTACATGAGTCATCTGTTAAGAATATGGGAACTATTTTCTTGTCTCGTTCAAATGCCAACTGGTGATTTTCAAAGAGATTGTTTCAAAGCATGTCTCTCATTGTATTAGCAGTAGTGCAAAATGTAGGTAAAATTGTGTTATTGAAGTAGATCTGATAGCGTACCTCTCTCTCTGTTCCAATCCTATTCACATGAGATTGTTATGAACTTTCTGAAATAAATCCCAACCATTCAAAATAAAGAGAAAACAAAATATTAAAGTAATGTCAAAAATATTTTTTGAAGTTTAGGGAAGACTTTTTATTTTTACAGCTAGATTAAATAGATTAGTAAATTATTTATAGCAGTTTTTTTAAATACTCAGCAATTTTCTAATGTTGAGATTGCTCTTCCTCCCACATGAGAAAAAAAAAAAAACCACTGCAAATTATTAAAAATGGTATATGGACCAGAGAAAGTCTCACCACAGGGCTTTGTTATCACTAGTATCTTATAAATGGTAAATTAAACAGACATAAAAATCCAGATAGCAGAAAGAAAACAAAATATATTTAAGAGGCATTTAATGTTTAAAATATTTGATACAAGAAAGTGCTCACTGCTTGCTCATACAAATAATATGTAGACATCTGTACATAGACTATGTAGAAGATATTCTTCAAAATTTACTCATGAATAATAACGTTAAATAAGATACTGCACATTTCAGGTAGTGTAAAATTTGTGGTATACTACTGTATTTCTCCTATAGAAAATCTTTTCCATCATTTCTATTTAAATTACATTATTTTCTGAAAGTTTTATACCTCTATTTGGATTACTTCAAGTTGAGTCTGCTCAAATGAATGTATGTGCAGAAAGCAGGAAAAGTGGGAAAGGGCAGGGAAGGGAGCAATGTTAAAGAAAATTATCCTACTCTTTTAAAACAGGCAAAAAACATGCAACCTAAATCCAAATGAGTTGTGTTCATCCCTGGATTATATGTATAGAAAGTATGAGCAAATACAGTTCAGACGTTAAAGGAAATCAGTAGATTAAAACAAACAAAAGAACACAATAAAGCCATACATATCCTGCTTTTCTCATGTTCTGGTAACCAGAACTGGATGGAAATCCAGACTTCCAGTTCTACAGGGATTTCTCCTTGTTTAGCTTTTAGCTTCATTTGAATTAAAGTGAAAATATGAAATATTAAAATTTCCATGGAAGGAGAAGGTCAGAAATAACCAGATTTAAAAACATTGTTATGATACCCTCTTGCCTCCCTCTGGGATTTTGCGAATCCAGATTAAAGATCCTATAGACTACTGAGGTAGGTCTGGTGGACACACATAAACAGAAACAAAAATATCTCAAGTGTCTGATGTAGGAAAGTGCCTTGGTTCAGAATCACATGACTCAGAACAAAGCATCTTGCTTTGATTTTTTTTTAATGTGAAATGTAAGCATTCTAAATGCACAATTTCAGGACGCTCATTTTTATGTCTGCATCTCAACAGAGACTTTGTTCCAGATGTACTTTAAGTAATAGGATGAGTGAGGTGCTGAATATCCATGTGTAGAAAGTTCAGATTTGATATGGCAAAATCCCTCAGTTAAAAGCAGTAAAATCAGTGCTGCTGAGAAAATGTGATCATGATATGGCTGATAATGACCTCTTGGTAATAATATGCAGCTTGTGCAAAGCCAATTATTTTTATACTGTCTTAAACCATACAGATCAAGAATTAGATCTAAAGGTCCCTTCCAGCCCAAATAATTCTATGATTCTATGAGTCTACATCTGGATTTATTCTGCAAAACTTGCTCTGGCACACATATTCCAACAGTTCAGTTTTTGGATATTCCAATCATAAAAGGCCACCCATGGAGAGCTGCTTCACAATAATTCTTCCACATTGATATTCCAGTTCAACCTGGAATACCACCACATGCAGATAAACACTTACTGTTAAATTTATAGACAGAGCAAAGTAGACTGATCCAGCTCCCCCAGAACAAAGGGAACACTCTCTTCTACAACAGGGAAGCTGCATTTGGCCATGAGGTGCTTATAACACATCTTGAATATTTATTCTAAGGCAAATGAGGGATACAAATTTCTAAAATATGACAAGTCCAACTGATGCTTCTGCTTTAGTTCACATTTTTTATTAAAAAAATAGCTTAAGGCATGCTTTATGATGTCTGTTATTTTCACCTAGAATGTCTATCAAACACAACATTAGACTTAACCATACTATGCGCAGTTTCTTGTATTCTTTCAAGTTTAAGCCTTACATAAAATATTTTCTAATTCACAGTTACCAGAAATCCCTTCACAATATACTGCAGTATAAGCATTTATGAATTGTGTTGATTTTTGAGAAGGAAACATGGAAATTAAATTTTGATGATAAATGGGAAGTCCTTACTTGCATCCACATCTTGATAATTTCCTACTAGCTCTTACAATAACAAAGAAAAAGTGTGGAAATAAGTTAGTATCCATTAGGTACATCAATTTGCTTTTGCATGCTTTCTCTAACTAATTGTTTCATTATTTTTATCCCATACAAGGAAGACCAGTTTTCTATCTCAAAGAAACAGAAGCATGTAAGGCAACCAACTAATTCGTTATAGATGTCATCCTCTTTAGCACCTATTATGACATCAGTAACACACAAATATCCACTAAAATAACTATCACCACCAGCATTAATTATGTAAATATTACAACATTGAGCTTAAAGTATTTAAGTGAGGATAAAGTAAGGTAGCAGGGCTTATGACAGTAGTTGAGCTCATAATGCTAAACAATTTTCAAAGTTGGTAGAGTTGTGGGATTACAACTGGGAGTACCTTCTTTGAAAGACTGTTTTCACCTTTGTCTCAGTTGTAATCCAAATATTCATGGACACTGTGAATTTAACACTAGTGTTGAACTTTTAGGAAGCTTTAAACCTCCCTGTAAATGATTTTGCATCTTTATTTTTCAACTTTGAAGATTCTACATCTCAATTAGCTCATGGTGTTAACACAATGAGCTCAAAATGATAACCCGAGAACACACCAGTGGTAGTAAGTCATGAAGATGAATGTATTTGTCATTGGTTTAGGTTAAAGAACCAGTGAGGTCTACTTTCACAGAATCTAAAACAGTTTCTACTCTATTTTAGATTTTTAGAAAAAAAAATGAAAAACATTGCCTTGTACCAGTGTTTCAAGTCTTGAAAGAGACAAATAATACAATTTAAACCAGAAAACATAAAAGAAACAGTAAGAACATAGTATGGAACAAACTAATACAATTTTTAGGACAAGAAGCACCAGCCGTGATGGAAATAACTTCTAAAGCATACTGTTTAGATGCTGTGTTTGATCACAGCAACATCCTTATTATTTGGCATTAGTTTCCTGTTGCCAGAAAGCAATACTCAGAAGAAAATAACAATAATGAAATATTTTCAATAAATATGAGGCACAGGAAATCAAATAAAAGTTTTTATGTAAGCACATCAGAAATCTATTGTCAAAAATACACAGTCCAAAAGTATAGGAGACATCAGCAAAATTATACAGAATATTACACCAAAGGCAAGAAGGTAGGAAGGAGAAGTTATTATTACTTTCCATTCTAGCCCTGCAAAAGCAGATAATCTGCTAACCTGTCAGAGAACAGAAAAAAGCATAAACCAAAACCTACATGGTCTTCCTATGGCCTCAGCAATTGTTGTAAAAATGAGAATTTGATTTGTTTTTCTCTTCATTGATCATGACACATTAAGTTAAATCAACAGTGTCCTCAGCTACCCCATTTCTCTGGTCCTTGCTAGCTTGGCATAAAACTTCAGTATTGCAGTTAACGTATGCCCTCAGTCTGCATTAAACATACCTTGTCATTTAGCACTGCATGACTACAAAATTGTCCTCTGCAGTTTCTTATAGTGTCAAATCACATGAACTAATATATTCTCCTGAGCTAATACATTTTTAGGCCTAACACTTGATCCCAACCCACTGAAACACATCATTACTTCATCATCTTGATGCAGGGTGAAATGGACTGACCTCAGTGACTAGGTCAGTGCTCTGAGCAAGACAGAGCAGTAACTGAATTCTGAAGAGCTGCACATGCTAGAAAGGTCATTATTATTTGCTGTAGATTCCCAAAATATGGGTACCTTAGTCCTATGAATGTCAGTTACATATTGTTGTTATTGGTATTACCATATTTCCAAATTATATTGTAAATAGAGCACTCATCTGAATTGGGTAATTCCCCTTATTTTGATTACAGTCCATCTCCGATAGGTAATTTCAATCTTTTATCTGCTCCTAGAAACATTGCTATAACTAAATAGACACACATAAATATAAATATATGAGTATATAATACTTTATAGTAGTAGTATACCTCTAGTAATCAGATGATTCTGTTATGTTCCACATTTTCTAAGCACCCAACTTAAGATTGTGGGATTTGATTTACATCAGCATTTATTGCTCAGCATTGCAAATGAAGTCCAAGGAATCTAATGTTTTAAACATGACTCTACAATACCTTGCCATACAATAAAAAGGTACTCAAAAACATTTGTGAAGCTCTAAATAATGATTATCACATGATGATCAAATGCAGTAAAATCTCATGAGAAAATTAGCTGCCCTAATGGCCAACTATAGGGAAGAAGATGCTAAGCTGATGCATTATCAAAAAGGAGAAAATGTGCTGAATAACACATCAAATGACTGTAACACATTCCTTGAGCTCCACTGAGTAAAGCAGAGATCTTATAGAAAAAACAGATGTGATTGTGTAATTGAAAATGTTTTTTTCAATTAAATAAAAAAAAAATTAAGAAATGTTGAGAATTAAAATTCTGTGCTATTACTAAATATTTTTTGTGCATATTATATATTTGTTAGCATAGTTCTTAGAGCATTATAAATCCCCACCATCTCCTGCATTTCTGAATTTCCCTATCAAGTATTCATTTAGGTCACTCATTTGATAATGAGAGTGACGTTCAGACTACAGCAGAAATTCCTAAATTCATTTCCTAGCAATGGTGATACCGTCAGACATGAAGATCTGAAGTCTAACATCTGATTTCCTTTGCCCCTGAGGAGATGATGTGACACAAAGGGGAGTCAATATAACGCAAAATCCCAGTTCATCAAATCCAAACCCTAAAAACCTCCAAGAGTTGCAAACAATCCAACTGCAAGGACAGTAAGGAAAAGCCAAAACAAAGAAACCAGTGTACCCGAAGAGTTCTTGCTGAGAAAACATCAGCTGACTGCCATGAGAAACACCAGCAAAGCAAGCCTTTCCAAAAGCTTTACAATCCCTTTTGGCTTCAAGTTAAATTTTGTACTTCTCTGCTAGATTTTTATCTCACTAAGGGGACATTACACATGAAAAATCTGGAAATGCCAGGTAAATACCTTGCTTAAAGGACTGTATGTTTTCCTAACCACACAACCAATTATCGCAAATATAGACAGGAAAATATAGGTTGAGGTTCTTCAGATACTGTTACTTCAAGGACTAACATGCCTTTGAGCCGCTGCCCTAGGTGTTACAAAAAGTCAGGGGAAACTTCCAGTACAACAAAAACTAATCATCTGCTGCAAGGGATGCTATATTGCAGGCAGTCATGCTTAGATGGCCAGATGGCATCAGTGGCAAAAATGTCAACTCTCATCTCTACTTGACCAGAAACTCTGTCCCATATAAGACTTGGTTATAACTGCTCAACAGTTGGGACTTACACACTGTGTTTTTGTAATTCACTGCAGCTGAAACCAAATGCAAAATGCAGAATCCGGGTTTGCACAGACTGACTATAGGAGAGGATCACTGTGCTTTTCTCATCTTGTGCCTCCTCTGGTTTCAGCTGCAAGTTTTATTCCTGATTTTCTAAAGAACTTCTTTATCATACTTCAGACTCTGAGGTACGATAAAAATGTTTGGTCTATGAGTCATAATGGAAGTACACCAGTCTGAAGCAACGCAGATCAGAAAGCTGAAGATAGATCACACAAGGAGCTGTAGATAATAGGCTTTCTGAGCCAAGAAGAAATTAGGCAGCATCATTAGGAAAGTCTGTGAAACTTCTTCGGAAAAGACCTTTTTTAGGAATGAAACTTACAATCCTAGTGTTAAAAAAAAAATAGGAACAACATCACAGAGCCGTATACCCTTGCAGAAGGAATTGACTGTTATTTTGTTTGTAATAGATTGGATGGAACATGACTTAAAGTGAGTGCTGCTTACTTTTATATTGTATTTACTGTTTTTCTTATTTTTAAAGAAAAGTGCATTGATACATTTTAGTATCAATTTTAGTCTGGGGAAGAGGAGGTTGAGGAGAGACCTGATCGCCCTCTACAACTACCTGAAAGGAGGTTGTAGTGAGGTGGGGATTGGGCTCTTCTCCCCGGTAATTAGCGATAGGACGAGAGGAAATGGTCTCAAGTTGCACCAGGGGAGGTTCAGGCTCGACATTAGAAAGAACTTCTTCACTGTTAGAGTTGTTAGGCATTGGAACAGGCTCCCCAGGGAGGTGGTGGAGTCATCGTCCCTGGAGGTGTTCAAAAAACGTTTAGATGTGGTACTTCAAGACATGGTTTAGTGGACAGGGTGGCATCAGGTATACGGTTGGACTTGATGATCTTTGAGGTCTCTTCCAACCATAATGATTCTATGATTTTATGATATTCTGGAAGAGCACAAGATCCTGCCTATCAACGTTAACTCAGCATTAATAAAGTCAGTCTACTGCAATCAAATGGCAGTAAAGGTACAGAAGTGTGTAAGTGGGATCACATTTAGAAAAACTAAAGATGCCAGCTCTGGCAATCATTTCATAGCAACATGAAGCCCAATGTTAGGAACTGGCCAAGAAGGCCACTCTGAGAGTGCAGATACAATATGGGTTCATTATTATTACTATTGAAGATAACATCCCAATGCAATCTGAACATTTTTGTTGAACTACCTAGGCTGTATGTTGGTGCAGTATTAACCAGCAGTGATCTTATTCTCTTTTACAGAGAAGGCTTTCCATTTCCTTACTTCATTTCGTAGTCTACTTCATCATCCACTATGACATTTTTATCATTCTTTCAAAGACAAAAATTCAACCAATTTGTTTTGCTTTAATCACATTCAGTTGCATTGTTCAGAGAGGTAGTAAGCAAAAAAAAGCAGCTTGGTTTCCTTACCCTGTTCCTCTGTGACACTAAATTTAACCTATGTTATTTTTCTTAACGGTATTTATAAAGTAAAACCATGAGCATGCCTGTGGGACTTGCATACTTTCACATATCAGCTCATACAGAAGATACAGCTTTCTGGAGAAGGCTTTTAGACTAAGTCCTTGAACTCTGCAGCCTGAAGCAACCAATGTGCAAGAGACAAGGGAACTATAGGCTGGAAGAGTACACTGGGATGTGTCAACTGAGGAGAATGGACGTCGTATTCATGGCATCCTTACTTCCTTTAGCATCAGGTTATCTGCAAATGCTCTGGCTTGCAACTGACTTGCATATTGGAAAACTAACTTTTTCTGGATGAGCACACATTGGCTTGAGTAAGTCTTCAAGCCAATGATCACAATGAATAAGTACTAAAATTTTACTTCAAAGCAAAATTGGTATATTAGCCTGAGGTTAGCCCTTGTAACAATGTCATTTTGAGGAATGTACATTGGAGCCACAGTCTAAACCCAGGAAATGCTCACACAAACTGTCCCCTTACTCAAAAAAAGATTGAAATTCAAAGAGGGGTAATTTTGCCTTTCTTAGAGCAGTTGTATTTCAGAATTATTTGACTCAGAAATTTGAACAAAACTCCAAATGTATGCAGGTGCAAGGAGTTACCTTTACCTACTAATCTAGTAAAATCTACTAAAATCTCTGACTAAAATCTGGGAAGAAGGGAATACTTTGACAGAAAGGCGCATTAGCTGGGGCTAGGGAAAGTCCTCCTTTTCCTGATAATATTAGCCTTTTGCCACGGCCATCACTACCAGTTCACAGACAAAAAACTTAAGGGCAAAAGAAATACTAAGATTCTTATCTCACTTTCTGTCTCAACAGAATTTGAATCCAAATCCCAGTATTAGGTGCAGTCATTACAGTAACAAAAGTTTTAAAATTCAGAGTAGATTAAATTGTTATGTGCTACAGTATACTGGGGAAGTAAGGTAACCCTTGTCCCAAAGCTCTTGCAGTATCAGGAACATGAAGCCCTTCCAAATGCTAAAGTCAGCAGTCAGTTAGACTCTGAATACACCAGCAAAACATTTAACTATCATCAACCATCATCCTCCTCATCATCATCCTTCTATTCCCTCTATTGTTTTAGAGGATTGATATTCCAAGATGGCTTCTCTGTCTGTATTCAGTGCTAATGAATTCACTCCTAAAGCCTGGAAAGCAATCATGAAATGTCTCGTAACATCATGATGGGGTCAGAAGAAAGCTCTAGTTGTTTCCCGCAACAGTGGCCTTAGATATGCTTCTGATTGATTCCAAGTTGGCAGTCCACAACTTTTTCTCTTGCCATAGGACTAAAAGACTGCCTATGCTGTGAACATAATCTTGTTCAATTTTTAGATCTCCCCACAACCTTGAACATTCAACAGCAACAGATTCAGTTGCCAGACCAAAAAAAAAAAAAAAAAAAAAAAAAAAGCTGCAACTTGCAAAAAGGATCTTTCCAAGAGTATGTGGCCAGGAAGGAGAGAGTATTGTTTCCATTAAAAAAACTGACTGTGGGCAGGCAGGAAGAAGGGTTTCCCTGAGCATGTGCACAGTGTGCACCCTCTTCTTAGATTATATGTAGCTTATCTTATGGAAGAGAGAGAATTTAATAGTTCAGTGTTCCTTAAAAGTTAAATACCTCAATTAAGTGTAATCCAAGGCTCCCTTTCACTCAGTAGCATGGTTTTCATCCAGATCTTTAACAAGCTGGTAGAAAATGTACCCTTTGTAAATGTGAATGGAAGATGTTACAAAGCAGAACCCAGAATGCAGCAGAATGCAAAGACATGCTAGTCAGCATCCTGATGACCTACTTTTATTGTAGCAATCCCATTTTTGAAGACATGTCACTATTTTTTTAAGGAAAGCTGCACAATGAGGTGTCAGCAAACATGCTGCTTATCATTAAAGATGTTGCTTGATGACTGCAAATACTTGGCTGTGTGACTGCCAATCTTAGCCAATGAGCTCCTAAAGTAATGTGCACTATCACATTCCTAAAGGAACAAATACTGTCATGTTTCTACAATATAAATACATGAGACTGAGCAAGATACCCATCTACAGTAAGGGTGCAGTTTTATGGATTCTAAAATTGTAAAAACTGGAGAGACACATGTTTTCACTTGGCCAATGACAGAATTGCTTAGGGCTTTTTCTTTTTGGTATAGGAATATTTCAACAACTTTTCCCGAGTATTTCCTATGAAAATGTTCTATGTATTACCTCATTATCTGAATTGATAAAAGCTACTTCATTTTTCACAGCCATTGATCTTTAAGGCACATGTCAAGCAAGCAGAATGTCATTATCCTTCCTTATAAATAAGGCACAGACACATTCTGTCCTTGAGCAGTCTGTTCATACACACAAAAGTATCACTGAAGTAAATCTATTTCTCTTATTTTACTTAGAAAAAACTCATGTTGACCATTAAGTTGGGAACAACTTGGTAAAGGGATCATGAGATGACCCATAAGTTACTTACAGGACATTAGATGAAACAAACATCAATAATATACCTTCAGGAGCATTCTGAAACTACAGCCTAAATTGAAAGCACTGGTGAACTGAGTGTTCTAAATTTCTTTTGGCAGCTTTTTTGAGGAAATGAGCATTAATAAATTAACATGACCTTAAAACTGAAAGTATTTTCTTGCTTATTTACTGACAGTGAATCAATATCATTTTATCAGTGATGAGGAATATAAACCAAACTTTAGTTCATTAACAAGCCAGCCAACAAAACATAAAAGTAACTTTGAATAAATTGCAGGGCAGCATATTACTAGGCAAGTATTTTTATACTTAAGTCTGAAGCTAACTCTTTAGAAAAATAACGTTTAGAAAGCACAATGAAAAATGAACAATACTTACAACCATACCGTTTAGGGACACCCAGCAATCTGGTGGGAAATCCTGGAGTAATGGTACTAAAAACTGCAGACAACCATCCCAGTGGCACAGCAGCAGCATCATTCCAATCAGATTAAAGATTCTCACTACAGCACTAGCCAGATCGTACGTCATGTGGAAAATCTGTGGGCAAAAATTACAGGTGATGCAAATTAAAAATGCTAATCATTTAATTCTGGTCGAGCAGGTTAAAGGCAAAGAAGCATCATCCTGAACTTCTAAAAAGGGTAAGATTTCTCAGCAATGACCATTAATTTGGGCACATTAATTTGGGCAAAGAGCTGTGTTGACACACCTGATTCTTGGCTGCACACCAATGTTATAAAAGCTGCTGAAAAAGGCATATTTTAGATAAGAAGTAACCAACTAAAGTGTTTTCTTAAAGCCTAAAACTCCTTTCAATTAAAGCAAGTCTCACAAATAAAAAAAAGCTTGGTAAAGGTAGTGAGACCATTGCTTGTCTGTGAACTTGGTGTCTAAATATTCACAAAGTTGTGGGAGATAAAAATTCAATGACACATTCATCTTTGCATTTCTTACCTTCTTAAAAGCACCAAAATCTGAGTGAAGAAACAATATAAGCAGTTTTTAATATATATTTGGACTTCTATTTCTACACTATTAATCCAATTTGCACATATCAGTTCACCACACAAAATGACAAAAAGTTAGTTCGTCACTTTTAATCATTAGCAGTTTTCCTAAAATACTGACAATCCTTTGGCTACTACATCTGTAATAGCTAAGTTTATATCAAACGAATATAATCATTTGGATTTCAATATATTCCTCCATTCTTAGACAAAAAACTTTTGCATCTGAAAAGTGTCTTACAGCAAATCACACATATACTCTCAAAAACAACATAGACATTTTCAGGTTTGTCATGGGCAAATTTGTTGGACAGAATTAGCATGAACAGCAGCAGTCAGCTGCCAAACAGTATGGAGAAAAACACTGTATTTAGCACTTTTCTGCTATATTGGTTTTAAAGCACCTCCAAACTACAAATACAGGCATATTCTTTACTTATTACACAATTCAGTCAACTCAAGATAAATGCGTTACATTTTAATATGCATAGTTATGACTATGCAGCAGTTCCATTTAGAAGATGAAGAATGTCCAGTTGATATTTGATGGAATTTTAAGTAGAAAATATTATTTGATTATATAGATAGACATAGAAATCAGAGGCTTTAGTGCTGAAAACATCAGACTGCTAGAGGTATACATGCATATTGACACATGACATTTTGCATTTGTAAATAAAAGAATTCATATATGAAAGAGGGAATGTTTGTAGCCTAACTTCTACATATCTAAAATAAAAGCAGAGATGAAATAGCCACACTGTAAATGAGTGCAAAGGCAAATATGGAGAGCGTGTTATGGTGTCTTTCAACATCGTTTTCTGTTAGTGGGAGTTTGTCCTTGTTTGAAAATGATGGTGTATGTTTTGAGCCCCAAAATGCAAAACCTGCAAACTTTATGTGCAAAACATTTTTTCGGTCTAAAGCATTTTAGGAGAATATATTACAAATCCCAGTTTGATAGACATTGAAAACAGATGATTGTAACATTATTCAAAATGTCATGTCTTACCCAAATACCATCTAGCTCCTGTCAAAATTGAGAAGATGACACTGATATTTAGGAGATAATGTAAATGGAAATAAACAGAAAAGTGTCACCATTACACTTTTGTCTTGTTAAGAAATATATTATATTACAGCTATTTATAGATACAGTTTCAGTAGCATGATATGAACAGAGAGAACAGATGTGTGACCTGAAACAATTTTATTTTGAAGAACTGGGAAAAACAGCAAGGGTTACTACCATTTTGGGACACTACCACTCATTCAGGTTATATTTTATCCACATGGTTATTACATTATAACTGCAAAGTGCAGATGAATTCCTCATCACATGAAAAGTCACATAAGTTTTGTCAGAGAAAGAACGATTTCCCCTAGAAAATTTATCTGACAAAGTGCAGAACATCAGACAGAAACAATATGTATTCTACACGGAGATCATAATTTGTGACCTTGCCTGGCAAGATCATGGAGCAGATCCTCCTGGAAACTATGCTAAGACACATGGAAAATAAGGAATCAGAGAATCACAGAATCGATTTGGTTGGAAGAGACCTCTGCGACCATCAAGTCCAACCTTTACACCAACACCTCCACGTCAACTAGACCATGGCACTAAGTGCCACGTCCAGTCTTTTCTTAAACACCTCCAGGATGCTGACTCCACTGCCTCCCTGGGCAGCCCATCCCAATGCCTAACAACCCTTTCTGTGAAGAAATGCGTCATTTCTAGCCTGAACCTCCTGTGGTGCAGTTTCAGACTATGTCCTCTTGTCCTGTCACTAATTGCCTGGGAGAAGAGGCCGACCCCACCTCTGCTACACCCTCCTTTCAGGTAGTTGTAGAGAGTGATAAGGTCTCCACTCAGCCTCCTCTTCTCCAGGCTAAACACCCCCAGCTCCCTCAGCCGCTTCCCATAAGACTTACCCTCCAGGCCCTTCACCACCTTTGTTGCCCTTCTCTGGACTCACTCCAGCACCTCAGTGACTTTCTTGTAGTGTGGAGCTCAGAACTGAACGCAGTACTCGAGGTGCGGCCTCACCAGTGCCGAGTACAGGGGGACAATCACTTCCCTCGTCCTGCTGGCCACACTACTTCTGATACAGGCCAGGATGCTGCTGGCCTTCTTGGCCACCTGGGCACACTGCCGGCTCATGTTCAACCGGCTGTCAACCAGCACCCCCAGGTCTTTTTCTTCTTGACCACTTTCTAACCACTATTCCCCCAGCATGTGTAAATGTATAAAAGAACTTTA
>NW_009606716.1:0-1163 GCF_000690535.1 Cariama cristata | reverse complement strand
ATGTTCACCGGGCTGTCAACCAGCACCCCCAGGTTTTTTTCTTCTTGACCACTTTCTAACCACTATTCCCCCAGCCTGTGTAATAGTATAAAAGAAATTTATGGTCCTTAATGAAACACTGAAGCACAGGATACACCCGCTGGGGAGTGAGTGGGGGAGCACATGACTACAACACTGGAACATCTCAAGGACTGTTTATGAAACAATGTGATTGATTACGCTAAGACAAGGACGACCGGTTAACTGCAGCCCACAGTCACGTACACACACACCAACCCCCCTGTACACACCCCTGTACAAGATGCCGAACAGCCCCCGTACACCCCCCTGTACAACAGTACAGTATGTGGTGAATAGATAGAGTAGTTATCCCTGCGGCATGTACTGCCCACACATGCCGAACGATTGTGGGTCTCAGCATGGATAAATACCAAGCAGGGGCTTGGGCAGGGCGGATACAACAGCGAGGACCATGTTGCCTCTACTGGGACGCCCGTTACGCCTTGTGCCTGCTGACCCTCCAGCACCCTGGAATGACACCACTGGGGAACTGTATGCAGAGCCTAGCCTTGGCATGGATAAATACCAAGCAGGGGCTTGGGCAGGGCGGATACAACAGCGAGGACCATGTTGCCTCTACTGGGACGCCCGTTACGCCTTGTGCCTGCTGACCCTCCAGCACCCTGGAATGACACCACTGGGGAACTGTATGCAGAGCCTAGCCTTGGTATCCATCGTGGGGTCGGTATGTATGTAATCTGCTTGCAATAAACACTGTAACGCTTTGCTTTTTAAACGAACCCTGCGTGGCTGAGCATTTACTCCAGAATCTAACGAATACAGTCTGTGACGCTGCATGGGGTTTTTGTGGCTGAAATGCAGGACCCGGCATTTGTTCTTGTTGAACCTCATGTCGTTAGTCTCAGCCCATCGATCCAGCCTGTCCAGATCCCTCCGGAGAGCCTCCCTACCCTCAAGCAGATCAACAGTTCGCTGTTGTCTGCAAATTTACTGAGGGTGCCCTCAGTCCCCTCATCCAAAAGGAGGTGATTGGTGACAGCCAACATGGCTTCATGAAGGGCAAACCCTGCCTGATAAATTTGGTGACATATGAGCGAGTTACACCACTGGTGGATAAGGGAAGATCAACTGACGTCATCTAC
>NW_009606715.1:79142-94528 GCF_000690535.1 Cariama cristata | reverse complement strand
AGGGCAGTGATCATCCCTTTGTATTCTGCACTGATGAGGCCGCACCTTGAGTACTTCGTTCAGTTCCGGTCCCCTCACTGCAAGAAAGACACTGAGATGCTGGACCATGTCCAGAGAAGGGCAATGAAGCTGCTGGAGAGTCTGTAGCACAAGTCTGATGGGGAGCGGCTGAGGGAACTGGGGTTGTTTAGCCGGGAGAAAAGGAGGTTCAGGGGAGACCTGATCGCTCTCTACAACTACCCAAAAGGAGGTTGTAGCAAGGTGAGTGTCAGTCTCTTCTCCCAAGTAACAAGAGATAGCATGAGAGGAAATGGCCTCAAGTTGCTCAAGGGAAGGTTTAGATTGGGTATTAGGAAAAATTTCTTCACCGAAAGGGTTGTCAAGCATTGGAACAGGCTGCCCAGGGAAGTGGTGGAGTCACCATCCCTGGAGGTATCTAAAGGATGTGTGGATGTGGCGCTTAGGGACACGGTTTAATGGTGGACTTGGCAGTGTTAGGTTAATGGTTGGACTCGATGATCTTGAAGGTCTTCTCCCACCTAAACAATTCCATGATTCTATGATGCCAGTTTGTGTCATTCTAAAAGGGTTGTAAATGTTAAATCTACTAAGGCATGTAACTCTATGAGATTTAAAGTTCCATAATTTTAACAGCAAACCTATATAATGCTGACATAAATCTTCTCCACCGCTTTACGGAGGTGGATTAATTTTGTTGAAACGTATTCACAAGACAACATTGAAATTTAAGCTGTGATTTCATTTCAGTCCTACTGAGTAGGAAGAAGTAAGTCTTCAAAAGGAATCTTCAAGATCCAGAAAATTATTTTCCTTGTGTTCTAAAGTCTAAAATTTCAAGCAATTTCTGTAAAATGCTTTCTACTTTGGACATTTGGGTCTGAGTGTGGTTTGGTTTCGTGGTCTTTTTGGAAATTTTCATGAGACAATCCAGTATTACCAACTTTAAGACTTCAAAAATGAGTTTAAAGGAGTTCAAAAACCAATCATGCCTGAGAAAATCGCAAACTTTGCCATTGGAAAAAACTGGGAGTTTCCATTTTCAAATTTGTTTCCCTGGCATTACCAAGCAGTATTCTGTTCTTAACTAATATTCCATCTAATAGTTTGATCCTAGTCCCTGGGAGTTTAACAGAAAAAAAGCAGTTCTGTAAGATAGAGACTGCATTCACAGGGAAAAGCAATGTACTGTTTTTAAAAATAACACAAATACTTTGAAAATATTGAAACTTCTGCTGTAAGTCCTGAGGCTGTAATGCCAAAAGTATCATTGTAAAATGTAAGCTTAAAATTTGTGAAAAGTCTATAAAATCCACAGGTTTATAGAATTCTTTAATTTCTTTAATTTTATGTAAATCAATGTACCTTGGGATTATGACATCCCTCTCTCTTGCTGCCAGTGTCCATCTCTCTGTTTCTCTGCACCCTTTAACAAAGAACTGTCAAAGACCAACACTATTCAGAAGGGATATTTAATGGACTTTTGTATTTTTGTTTGTGCAGGATAAGCACTGAATGTTTCACACAAAGATATTTACATAATAGATTATATAAAAATATTGTTCTCATACTTTCTTCCCAGGGGACTGATAACTATCTAAGCAGTGCATGTAAAACTATCTGTACAGGTAGAACACTGTGTGGTAGGCAAAGAATGTACACACTATGGATGTATTAGGAGTGAAGGCTATTTAAAATTTCATGATTTAGAATAGAAAATGGAGCATTCAAATTACATCTTTGCTGTAGAAATTTCACAGTCCATTTAGATGCAAACAGGAGGATTAGGCAGTTAGGAATAATCTAAGGACAACAAAGGGATAGAAAATATTATTTAATACAATGAAGTAAGAAGAATGGAACTTGGGAACTGGGGACACACAGTTGGTCTTCCATTCACAGAAAGTGTCAAAGAGCATGTCCAGTCACTAATGAGCTGTGTTACTGCCCTTTCAATATGAAAGAAAAGAAATTATGGCAGTGTCAATTGCATGAGGCACTGCACATCATGTTTCACAGACAGACAGAAAAATACTATTAAGTCTTTTCTTGGAAGGATTCTGTCACATCTAGACCCACAGTACAAAAACACTTTCAGAAGTTGGCAGGAAAACAGCAAATAGATTTCTAGGGAGCCAGAAATAAAATGCAACTTCCCACTCATAAATCATTGGTATACATTACGTACAATTAAGACTATAGCATAACTGGTGTAAGGAGCAGCAGTCATCCCAGAGAAAAAAAATACGACTGGATCCATGGTTGCATCTTGGCTACAGCAATGGAGGATCAGTTGCAGAACGTGATAAATTTGAACCAGGCTTGGGCCAAAAGTGGTGTAAGAATTAATCTGATCCCTTTTGTCGAATTCAAAGGAAGGTAGATGGATTATACAGCCAATTCTTCCCCTGTAGAGATACATTCAGACTTGGAATCAAAGCCTACCCCATAATCAACATATCATTTCTTTTGCTGATTCAGTGACAAATTTTGTTGTAAATATGCAAAAACTTTGCACAGTTTAGTATCTACCCTTATAGAATGCCTTATAGAATGCTAAATGAGTAAACAATGTTTAATCAAACTATTTGCATTACTCAAGATTTATCCAGAAATTACTTCTCCCTTTTCTGAGATTGATTATGCCCATTTCCAAGCACAGAAATTTCTGAAGATATTTAGGACTGGATTGTGAGGCATGTATAGTTCTACAGTAATACTTCAAAGATGTTTTTCAATTCTGAATATTATTTTATGAATTCCCCCCCTCCCCCCCCCAAAATGTCGAACACTTGAGAAAAGAAATGATTCAAGGCTTTCAAGAGGAGCACTTTGCATTCCTTCATAGAGATCTTTTAGAAAAATACCTGAGGTCTGCATTGTATGGGGAAGAATTAAAAAATATTTTGGTCAGTGGGATTAAGACATGAAAAATTAGTGGTTTTGAAACATCCATGGCTGCCATTGTAAAGCCCTGGCAGCAATACTACTCAAGTCTTTGACCATTAAAAAGAACATTATGGATTTAGACTATGGCTGCACTACTAAGCATCAAAACCAGTGCAGATAAGGAGAACATCTCTTCAGCTTCACACAGATGTCTTGCAATTTCTAGACACCTGGAGCTGTTCTTAATAGCTTTTACATATGAAAGGACAATGAAAAAGATATATTTGTTTTACCAATCTCTCCCCTTTTGCAATTCACAAATTGAGATAAACTAAATACACAAACAATTAGATAAGATAGGAAAAAACCCAACTTTTCCAGTCTGGGCTTTGAGGGCTGGATTTATTTTTTTCCCTCAGCATTTTAATAGAAAACTGGTCTTGCAATAACTGGATAAGATCAAAGTCTTGAGTTTGGATAATCAGACCTCCAAGAACATTGCTGTCTTCCTGTTTAATATGATCTAAATCTGAAAGGAAAAAGTGACATTCACGTTAATAAAATGAAAAGCAGCAGATGTGGGTTCTGAAGGATGGCTATGCACCTGTAAAATCAATGGGGATTTTTTTCTAAGACTCATTTTATTTTTCTCTCTTTCTTTCTTTCTTTCTTTCTCTCTTTCTCTTGTAAACATTTCAAAAGCTGCCTTGAAATCCTTTTTCTCTTCTTACTTTCTCCTAGCCTCTTCAGTGCTGCCTTCTCTCTCCAGGAGACAAAATATTCATGGAGGTAATACTGAATTACTGCAGCGCTCACACTAATACTTCCGTAAACTCCACGTGGGTGGAAATCTACTTCTGCCTAGAGCACCACTGACTTCATGGGATGACAAAGCTATAATACGCTAAGCAAAACAGAAGCATTGCCAATATGCAACATTTCCTTAGGCTTTCTGAAAAATGAGGACAAAATCTGGTGTCTGAGCTTCGTTTGTAATAAACGAGGCTCATATAAGCTTTCTTTTCTGGATCTGTGTCAATGGAGGATAAGATGCATAGAATCATCCCTGCATTTGTTTATTGCATGGCATTTCTAGCCCCAGGCTGCCATAATTTTACACATTTATACAAGGGTTGTATGAAATAGTTGCTTTCAGTACTTTGAAGTTCTGAGAACCAAATAAAGCAAACTGTATGATGACTCAGAAACACCCAGATTCTTCAAAAGGTGTCATTTCATGGCATAGAAGAACATATTTTTACTGTGCTAATTTTTTATCAAATACGACAAGCTCTCTTACATTGTTTGAAGACTTTAAAGCAGACTCAGCCCCTCGCAAAAATGTACTCTTACAGTAACAGTAAATTATTGCAAAATTAATTTGCAAAGCATCTGGTCACAGTTTTATTTATGTTCTTGACACTCCTACACTGCTGTAATTATCAGTTGTCTTTAAAGGGGAATACAACATGACTTCTTCCCAGCACTTTTTTCTAGAATTGAATTTTATATCAAATCTAATCTAAATAAACACTCGATCTTAAGTCATTTTCTTAAAACCTGGAAAGAGGTCTATGTATTTCTTTTAAAGTGAATACACAGAAATCATAACTGGGTATATCAGCAAGAAAATTACTGGCTTTAGGAAAAAAAAAAAAAAAAGCCAAACATTTGATAAAATCACATTTTAGACCTCTTGCTGTGTTCCAGTGCTGTAGCACAAACCTTTCTATACAGAGGAACCTGTAATAAAGAGCTTTAAATACCAGGAAATGAAAGCTCCAATTCAAATAGAAAAATAGCTTAATAGCTTTCCTGGTTATAATTAAAAGGAGGTTTGTTCAACTCACTGTCCACAGCCCATGTAATTATCACCTGAAATAACATTTCAATAGAGTTGAGCTACATAATAAAGCTTCTTTACCCTGATAATTAACAAGGTTAAATGTCTTTTCTGTAGCACTGAAAAATTGTTTAAATACATCCCTAGTAAGATTGAATCAAATCAAGAGAAATAATCAGCAACAGAAGCATTTATTTTATATGCTTTAATTTCCAGGTAAAACAAAGATTTCTACGTATTCCATAGCGATTTTCACAATCACATGTACAGAAAATAACAAAAAAATAATGTTAACATAAGAAAAATGAAAATAAACTACATTTTTCGATAACATTTTTCCTCTGTGGTGTATTTAAGAATATATACAAATTAATTTCACATGAAAATGAAAAATGCAGATGCTATGTATGGTAGATAAACGGTGAATAAAGTTTGCTTTTTGTCTTACAGTTTGAAGGGACAGTATTGTGTTATCAAATGAGTTCACGTTACTTTATTTCAGATCTCGCCGTTCTTTGATGACTCCTGTTAAGAGGCCTTTTAGACACCCCCTGGCTGCACGAGTAACTTCCACTTGGAGGGGGAACTATTTTCCCAAAAACTGAAATTCTGGCCCTGTACCACAGCTGCTTTCTTATTCCCACATCCATTTATTAACCATTTATGTTTTTTTAGAATCTGTGTCGAAAATATAACCCCGCTCCTCTGTGATATTTCATGAAGGCTATCTTTAATTAGCTTTGTATGGCAATTTTTTAAAATTATGTAACATTTTGTCAAATGAAAATAAAGTTTGACTTTTTCTAGGGTACTATGGCTTAGTATGCAGTCTTCAAAATACAGGCAAATGAATAGTCCTAAATGTCAGACTAGCATTCTTTGTGTATGGGTAAGTATACTCACAGGAACTTCCCTGAATCAAAGTCAGTTCCTCAATACTTTACAGAATTAAACGCAGATTTCTAAATCAGAGGTTTTAATCTCTAATACCTAAAACTTTACATGAACTGTGGGACATTGGGTATGTTTTCAGGCATTGTGAGATGTTGATGTATATGCATGAACTGCAGACTATTTTCCAAAAAAGACTTCAGATTAAATTCCATTATTTCCTCAGTATCTTCTCTTTCAACTGAGCCCCATAGTCAAACCTGTGTATCAGCTCTCTATAATAACAGCAATTGGCCACCTTAAAAAGCAACAAGAATTGGACTAAATTTTGGTCTATGTTATTAATGGAGATCAGCTTTCTCTTCCCCATACCACCAGCAAACAAAATTTACATGGGATTGCTTCAAGTGTTATCTACTGAAATACACATCAGTACTGAGACATCTAAATTATCTGAACTACTTTGAATAGAACAGAAATTTTTATCTCAACAAAATAAGAATACAGAAAAAAAAAAAAAGAGGCCTGGCTAAAAAAGTGATTTATAAAATTCAAACCCTTTAATTTATTTGTATATAGTCTCTTACTGTCAAAATATTAAAGAAAAATAAGCAGATGTAAGGAGTTGAAAGGAAGAGAACAACAGAAGATATACTTTTTAGCTGTTACACTTTTTTCTTTAGTTCTACAATCACATTCTGTTTAATATAGTTGACTCAGTCTACGCAAAATCATATTCTTTATCTTATATACCAGTGACTGGCAGATGGCAAGTGAATGTAGCTACACCTAGAGTTCAAAGCTGTTGATGCCTGATTATTGTTGCACAGAGATGGTGAATAAAGTTGTCTGCCTGTACTATCCTGGTTAGTTTTAAGAAGTTCAAATAGCTGTCTGATTATTAATTACTAGAGTGGAATGAGATTCCATTACTAAGAAAAAAGAGCTTCTACCTTTTTGGAGAAACACAACACAGTTATTTTCAAATTTTTAAAATACTTTTAAATTCTTTTACCCTTTCTCATGGGTGTAAAAGCATATTCCATGTTCTTGCTCAGGGTTATAAAGCTAAGATCTGTGTATGTGTGACTGAACTGTAATTGGGGTCAGGGATGCTACAAAATGATCTGGAAAATAAGACCGGTGGGTGAACACGAGAAGAACTGCTGTATTCAGTCTGGAAGAAGAAAGACAAAATAAGGGAAATAACTACCCACAAAGACAGAAAAGGGTGATAGAGGGATTCTTTGACAAGGTTCAGATACTTCTGTTGCTGAACTGTCAATAAGAGCAGCAGTGAGACAAAACTATAGCCAGCTGCATTTGGGTTACATGTTTTTAGAGCCAGGGGGTGGGGTGGGGTGGAATCTCTATATTAATGCATCAGGCAGAAAAGCAAGTGAACAAAAGATCATTTAAAATCATTTCAATAGGTATGCATATGTGATCTAGTCACCCATTTGACAGATGTGTTCTACAATGAATCAAGTCCATTCTGTTACAACGCAGGAGGATGGACAAGGTACCTATCTCTTATCTCAAACTATGTTCTCTGATTTTCCATGTGGAACCTAACCTAGCTTTCACTTATGTGTAATAAAAAAAAAGGATGAGAAGTTCTCTCACTTGAAGTGGACACCACAGCTACTACCAAAAGTACAAACTACAAAATAGATATAGATAGAAGATATTGGGAGAGAAGAGAATGACAATGCCTCTCCCATTCCAGACTCTTTTATTGTAATTCTCTCCCAAATTCACACTTCCTGTGCTCTGCTAACTAGATCCTTGCAGCACAGATGTTCAGTTCCTGGTGGTTTTGGGAAGAGGTACAGAAGGAGAGTGTGAAAGAACTTTATGGTAGCATATAGTAGAATATAGTAGTACATTTCTGTTAAGAAACAAAGCACTATTTTCTAAAGCCTGGGTTGGAAAACAAAGTCCTGAGTGAGGAACTCTAAGGGGAAACCTAATAAGCCAACTTGAATGAGTAAGCTAATCCAAGTCATTGTGTAATTGAAGTTTGAGAAAGGACTATTTCTGTAAGTCAAATTCCTGAAAAATGAGGACTCCTCTATCCAGTCTACACAGCTTCTTACAGAGGTGAGTGATAATAAAAATCCCCTTGTAGATTTGAAAAACTCTATGTTGCACAGCTGATCTTTCCAAAAGTGAAAAAGTCCTCTAGCTTAAAACTGATACAAAGGCCAGTCTTTCCCTTCACCTGGAAGAGCAGAGACTCTAATCTTGGCTTGCAGAGATCTGTGAAATTCTGGGTTTGCTCAAGCCACAGAATATCAAAAACGTAAAACTGATGCCAGTGTCACTGAGCAGGTGTAAAGTCTGATAAAAACATGATGTTGTCTAAGGACTGTTAGTGTTATTGCTCATGCCTCGACGATCACTGACCTGCAGAAATGAGGGGTGCACTCTTACAAAGCTATCCTGGAAACAATTAGTAGCCCAACCAGACACTCTGTGCTACTTTAGCCATGAAATGACTGAAATTTTCATTGTCAATGATAGTGTATGCCCATCTCCCCACCAGTAACAGAAGAAACTTGGTGGCTGCTAAAGATATGGAAGAAATTCACGTTCTCACTGGAAGTTTTAAGGGAAAATTGCCATTTCGTATTTGTGGAGGGAGGGGCTTTCTAGAAAAAGTGGCAGGCATTTTTTAGCAATTTCCATTGTGTAATAGGTGTCAAGGGGATACATGATAATACACAGGTGTTTTCAGCCACTTTAATAATCTATCTACTTAGGGTCTAAAGGAGAACAAAAAATATGAATGTTCTTGAATACTCAGAGTTCAGTGCCTTTTGTAAAAAGAATCTCTTTTAACCAACAACAAAATAGTCTTTAGCAAAAATGAAAGCATTTTCCAATGAAACACGGAATGGGAAACTTAATGACATAGCATTAATTCTTCAAGTAAGCCAAAAAAGACTGCTCTCCTCCTTTTAACTATAGAAGTAGCTGTCATTTTAGGGACTAGGCCTGCAAGGTGCTCTGTACCGTGAGCTTGTGTGCTGATCTGTTCAATACAGTGGCAGAAGCAAGGAAGGAGTCATGTTCTGAGACTGTTTGTTACAGTGGGTTTGTCAGGTTTAATGAAAACAAATAGCAGCATAGGAATGAGTAGAGAACTCAGAGCTCCTGCCTTCTGATAATTACAGTAAGACTCTAACAAAAGCATTTCTGTCTTCAAACCACATTCTTACAATCCTTTCAAATTTAGTTTGCAGTACTAGACAGATAGCTTTTCATGTAAATGTTACATGTAATTGAAATGAAAATGGTTAATAATGCAAAAGTAGATTTGGTAAGCTTGGAGGAAAGTCTATTTACTTCACACTGCAATAAAAGGGTGCGATGTACTGTTTTATCAACGTTCTTACAAAAACTAAAAAAATCATGCCTTTGGCATATGTACTTTCAGTAAGGATGGTGGCAGCTGGGAATTAGTGTAGTCTATACTATCATGTTTAAAAAAAAAAATTAATTGAGCTCTATTGTCTACCAGACGTGTCCTATACTAGAAAGTGTTGCATATTAGGTCATTTATTATTAAGTCAGTTATTTAAGGGTTTTAATTTTGACGTATTACTTAGCAAGTTGACAATAGCTAAACACTTAATTAAAATTTACACAATATCTGTGTCACACAGTGACCCAGCCACTGGCCACCATCTGTGATGTTATGAAGTGCTCTGAAGAATTAGATAAGAATGCCAGCATAATGAACGGAAAACTACTGTAAAAATTAGTTAATCTTTAAAAGAATGTCACTCTTTACACTATTTGTGTACTTTTAAAAATAGACAGTTTGCCTAAGGAAACCTGTGTCCTTTTTCATTCTCCAGGGATATCTGTTGTACCTTTTTCTACCCTTCTTGCTAGATTTTTTATGAGAACAGAATCCAAACTAAAATGTCTCATCTGTTTGGTTTTTGGTGTTTTTTTTTTCTATGCTGCTAGACAGAGCTGAGCTAGCTCTCACTAGAAACAAGAGTTTAAGCTATTTGTCGTTTATCGCACACATTATTTATAAGGCACTCATCTATAGCTCAGACACAGCAGGTAGGCATGTCTTGCATCTTGTCAAAACACCACACTCACTGTCAATTACATGAGCTCTCATATCTTTTGTGAAGGAGTGGATCACATACTTGAAACCGGGACATCCTCATCCTGACAGTTCAGCTGGGGAACATTTATATTCGCTGATCGCTGCTATCACAGTATCTACTTTGAAGACATGCGCACACGCACACAGAGGAGAAGCTGTAAGACTAACCTACAGGCATGACCCGAGCTATAGGATGACTTATGTCTGCTTCTCCAGCTAATGACCTGAACTGAAATACGAATAAAAGAATATTTGTCCCACAGATTAACATCTCATAAAATGTTCCAAAAATGTTTTATATTTTTAGCTGGTATGATTGACCAGACACTTGCAGTTTTGGCAGCACTGAGCATTTGAAAATCAGGCGTCATTCCTTGAAATATCTGATGTTTAGCTCATTTTAAGCAAAATACTCCTTTTTGTCATACAACACATCAGGATATCTTAAGCTCTTCGAGATTCCTCTTGCAGTAGTAAGGGAATGGAAAATGTGCTTTATCTTAATATTTTTGTGATTCCAGGAGTAAGGGATTTAAATGAGATTCCAAATACCGTAAGAAAATAAAATTTGACAGTTATCAAAATTGACAGCAAACAAGTAGAATGAAGAAACCGATATCTCTTTTCATTATTAGTAGAACCGGTTGCGGAAATTAAAATGGGGATGAATCTTTCTACTCTCTAATTGGAGGAGGAAGCAGGTGTGAATTGGAACTAAAGAGGCAGTGCCAAGGAAAAGCTGCCCAAAATACAATTACGACAGATAAATTGGGATGTCATCCATCTCATGTAGGCAATGCTAAAACCCTACTGGAGAATCCTAATATATAGTGCTCAGAGATACATTTACCAGGAGCCTTACGCTGCTACCGTTACACCATCATCTGGGTCACCCAAAGCAGTAGACACTGGGGAAAGAAGGTCATTCTGTCCCCAAACAGTCATGGTCTCTTGGGACATCTCATGGACAGTTTAAAATAACTGTCTGCCCAGCAATAACTAATCTTTTGTAAACCTCCATGTCCTTCAGAGGGTGGCAAATAGAGAGAGAGGCCAAAGAGTGCTCTCCATGAGCTGTACAGGCACCTACCTGAGTGTGCAAAGTTACTGGCCTTTGAAATGCATTCAAGAATTTAATGAAGTGCACTTATAGTTTATTAGGCATATATTCATAAGTAAAAGGTTCGCATTAGGTAAATGGTCATTCAGCTAATCTTGAAAAAATAGAGGATGCCCCCACTTTAAGCCCTTGTGAGAGACATGCTCTAAAGTCACACATGGCATCACTTCTAGGCCAGCTGCAGGGACAGGGTGCATTGGAGGCAGCTGGGGAGGTGCCGTGGCAGTTTGACACAGGGATAGGATGGTTTGCATGTTGTTTCCCTTCCCTCATAACTAAGCCATTAATGGCAGCGCGGTTGCCACAAAGCAGAAAAGCTTCTGGAGGTTCAGGCTGGGAGTCCCATGTGGCAACAGCCAATCACCGGGTGCCACAGGAATTTTAGCCAATTAGAACCTGTTTTTTGGATATTCTCTGCCCAATCCCGTAAGTGACAGTGCCTGGGGTGGCTGGGGAGACCCAGCAGAGAGCCCACAGGAAGTGACCGCAGCATCCAAGGGCTCATGGCAGGGGATGCCAGGAGGCCGCAGCCCTACCTGTGGGCCAAGACCTTTGTGCTGACTCTACCAACACCCTCCTGGGCTGCCCCGTCCATCTACCACATGGCAGGGAGCTTGTGTGGGAACCCCTGAGCTGGCTTCTCTCCTGGAGTGGCCATCTCCCCCACTGTGGGACCTGCATGTTGAGTCTCTCATCAATATTAAACATATCCATGACTAAACGTGCTTTAGTACCTGAGCCCATCTGTTTCCTACACTGTCAATGCCATCTCAAACCACAACAGATGTCAGTATCACAAGGCTTGGAACAGGCACTGCCAGTGATGCCAGGGTGCTTGTTCTTGCCATGCCAGCAGTTCCCTTGCTGGGCAGGGAAGCACCCCATCCCATCACAATTTCATGCCATTTCCCATTTCTTCGTCCTCCTTTCCAGCACACTTGTACCTCCCTTCCCCCTCACCAGGCCCCTCCCAAATAAACAATCTGCCCCCTAAGCATTTTTTCCCCATTGGTCCCATTTTTGCTACATCTGTACCAAAATTTGGTATTTTTTGTATAATTACACAAATAATCTTGGTTTTAAATATATAAAAAATTATTACTGTTTTGGTTAAGTAGTATTAGCCTCGCAAGTGCCTATTACCCTGCAGGTCCCCAGTACTCCCCTTCAACTGCTTGGGAAGTAAAACTGCTCCTCATATAACTCCCTTGTAGCCACCTTTGAAATTCAGGGATCTCTCACAGTGCTATCTGTAACTTCTCCCAGTTTCTTGCATGGTTATCTGTCATGTCTGGCAATTTCTCCTGTCATTCCTCATCGCATCTTTTGTCCTGTTCAGTTAGCTTAACCTTAGACCAGAGACTAGTCAGTGGCTTAGTCACCTCCCTGCAGCCCTAACAGTACATATTGCCTAGTTTTTGCGTCAGAAAAATAAATAGGAAATTGAATTACACTGGAGGTTCAGGAAGACTCTTGACAGAAAAAGATACGGGAATGATTTCTATCAATAAAGTATGTCTATCAAGGTATGGAATTATGTATATTTCAGTCACCAATCTTGAAAAGTAAAACCAAACTAATAAATATTTTATCCATTGCACTTGCATGAGTGTATGAAAGTGACATTTAAATGACAAATAGATATCTGAGTGCAGTTCTGGAAATTCATCTGTTTAGTTAAGATGCGTTCTCTCATAGATCCTGAATCTTACAGTATAGGCAGAACTTTTTCCCTCTCTAGCATAAAGCCACCTTTCTTTAATATTTTTAAAGACATTTTTAAATATTCCTTTCATAATCAAGCATAATTGTTGGCCTGCTGCCTTTTATCAAAGTACTTACCATGTGTTACACCTTCACTTTTATTTTTTCAGTGTGGGCGGATTGACAGAGGTGAGCTGTTCTCTAACAAAGGTTTCACACTAATGCCAAATAGTCTTTCATTTTGACACTGCATTTCCTATATTTTCCCCCTATCAACAGCTTTTTTCTGTTTGCCTGCCTTTTATTACTCTAACCCCCAATCGCTCGTCTCTTTCACTGTATATTATTCTGTCTTATATATGATTGGATATATTTTATTTAAATGGATAAAATAATGGATGTTTTTGAAAGTTACTGGTTGTTTTTCTCCAAGGTGCTCAGTTAAAATTCTTCACACTCATTCTAAAACCAGTGTTTCTCTACTAAAAAGAAACAGAATAAAGGGAGTTTGTGCTCTGTTTTTAAAACACTTCCATTTATTAAACTGAGTGGGAAGGGATTTACTGACATGGATAGAAACTTGAAATTAGAGTAAAAGCATGTTCTGACAAAAAAAAAGCCCAGCTTTGCCAGAGGAATATGAGATTTTTGTAAGAAATTTACTGTGAGGTTCAAATTGTCCCACAGGCAGAGGTCTATTTAACCATTAACACAGATAAATCATTGAGTTGTAGGGTCTTGACAGGTTACCACACTTACAAAACTAGTTATAGTGACTATAAAGTCATCTGAGAGCCAATAATTGTGTGCAAACTCTTATCCTGTCCAATAGATATTACTGCCCTTCACCACAAAACTGGAGTAGCGGACACATAAGGTTGATGACATAGTACTTTCTTGCAGCCCCTTATTTTTCATAGTTAAGACTCTACCAGGCCTAGCATTTTTTTATGTAAAATGCATTTTTAGATTTCTTTGAGGCTTTTTTTTTTTACTTTTCTTTCACCTATGTTGTTACTAACCATTTACTGAGTAGAACTAGATAGCAATGGAGAAAGCAGAAAGACTTTTCTCAGCTAGTTTTACAAAGTCCTGCAGAGGCTGGTCTGGTTCTGGTCTTGAATGATCTTAAGAGACTTCATCTTCAGTTTTGTTCCACTTTTTATAAAAGTAAAACGCAAAATTTCTTGTTTATCTCAGCATAGCATATGGGTCATACTCTACCCTGAGTTGGGTAACAACTGGAATTCCTCGGGGGTCCATCCTGGGACCTGTCCTATTTAATGTCATCAGTAACCTAGCAATGGAGTTGGCAACAGGCACTGGAATGTACTCTGATCAGAGGACATCATTTTGGGACACGCAGGTGATACTCTTGAGGGCAGGGCTGCTACCCAGGCAGCCCTGGAGAGGCTGGAGGAACAGAGCAGAGAACCATATGAAATTCAGCAATGACAAATGCCAAGTCCTGCACCTGGAAAGGAAGAGCTACTGGCAATGGTACAGACTGGGACCTGCCTGCCCAGGGAGCAGCTCTGCTGAAGAGGCCCTGAGCGTCCTGCTGTGCAGATAGCTGAGGATGAGCCAGCAGTGAGCCCTGGCAGCAGGGGTGGCCAACAGCATCCTGGGCTGTGCTAAGAGAAGCATAGTCAGTAGTTCAAGACCATGTCTATAATAACACAGCCAGTTTGGGCCCCATAGTACAAGAAGAACATTGATAAACAGGTGAGAGTACGGTACGGGGCCACCAGA
Source organism: Cariama cristata (assembly GCF_000690535.1). Classification (NCBI taxonomy): domain Eukaryota; kingdom Metazoa; phylum Chordata; class Aves; order Cariamiformes; family Cariamidae; genus Cariama; species Cariama cristata. The sequence continues at coordinate 80,179 of NW_009606715.1, read as the reverse complement.
ATGGTCAGGTCCTGGAGTACTTGCCCTGTGAGAAGAGGCTGAGGTACTTGAGGTTGTTGAACCTGGAGAAGAGATAGCTCCGGGTGGGACCAAACAGCAGCCCCCCGGTACCTACAAGGAGGTTGTCAGGAAGATGGAGTCAGACCCTTCACAGTGGTGCATGGCAGCAAGCATAAATTTTCATAGGAGAGATTCTGACAGGACATAAGGAGAAACATTTTCTCCACGCTGACAGTCCAGCAGTGGAGGAGGTTGCTCAGAGTGGTTGTGCAGTCTCCATCCTTGGAGTTTTTCAAAATGAGACTGGACAAATCCCTGAGCAACCAGGTCTGACCTCATAGCTAACCCTGCTTTGAGCAGGAAGCTGGACTAGAGATCTCCTGAGGTCGCTTTCACCCTGAATTATCCTATGATTCTGTGATAGCCTTATGAATAAAACAGAATGCCTTAAAATTGCCAAAAGCAAAAATGAAAATGGTATAGGCATAGTCAAAGTGCAGTTCTATGTTAATCATATGCATCCCTTGGAGGATATTTTATTTTACTTATCCAGGTAGTATTCTTGGCTATCATCCTTTGTGGCTACATTAGAAATACCCTAAAATCGCTAACTGGGTCAACTTACCATTTAAATCTGGGATAAAATATATGTAACCATCTCGGTACTGGTGTGATCACAGCTGCTTTCCAGTTCTGAATTCAGCACTTACCACAATTTTGGCTTTGAGTAGCTCAGAGACCACCCACACAACCAGAGAGTGCGATGAGCCTCGTTGTGGCAATCTTGATGGTAGAAGCAGCCATGAAAGGCATCAGCTTGAACTCCTAGGAGAAGGAATATTAAGATGAGTGAGTCCAGTTTATCCTTCTGGTTATTTTGCTCATTTCAGTGAGCTGAATAAGGCTTTAATAGTCTCAGCATTAGAAAAGAAAAGAGATTTGTAGGCAGAGGTTACATCTACTTACAGAGGTAGCCAAACCACCTGTTAGATACAGAAAAAAAAGAAAAGTTTTTGAGCATACGTCCTTTAAATACA